>NC_083343.1:104701085-104803799 GCF_019175385.1 Lycium barbarum | reverse complement strand
ATCAGAATGGTACTCGAATCCATTTACGATCTCGAGTTTCCAGACACATCGCACTTCCGCTCGGGTTGAGGCTTCCACTCTGTCCTAAGACGGATCAAAGAAGAGTGGGGAACCTCTCGCTGGTTTTTGGAATTCGACATCAAGAAGTGTTGTCTTGCAACTTGCAAGCAGACAAGCATAATAACTCAGTTTTCATCCTCAAAAAAATAAAAAACAAAAATTCTAATTTGTACAGGCTAAGATCAAAGAACAAATAAAGCCATGGGTGGAGGCAATGGCCAAAAAGGCAAATATGGCTCATGAGAAGAATGTTGAAAAGATGAAAGACCAAAAGGGAAGTCAGCTTGAGGCCAACAAGAAGGCCATGAATGTCCAGTGCAAGGTGTGCATGCAGACATTTATTTGCACCACTTCTAAAGTTAAATAAATATTACTTCACTATTAAGTATTAAGCGTATATATAGCTAGACTATTAGAGTATTAGTTATATTATCACTAGTGGCATATAAATTCGGTTTGTTCGGGTCAGTTCGGTTGATAATTGAAGCCAACCGTATCTGAATCGTTAAACCGTAATATTTTACAATTGCATTTGTAAATCGAAATCGAATTGTATTATCCAAATTATTCGAATCGGTTCAGAAATTCGGATTGAACCAATTTTTGCACAAGCCTAGCTAGAATCCCAATCTATTCCATAGATTATCGATTGAATCTTCGTCTTGGACAAAAAATCCCTAGAATCCGAACTCAAGAGATTGAACTTCAAAAAGGTAATACTTCTACTCTCTAGTCACTTATAGTTGTGAATTCATGAGTTCTTGAGAGAATCGTAAATGGCTTTGATAGAGAGTATCATATGAACTATGCTAGGGTTTTGAATTATTAACTTAGGATTGTTGTAGTCATATGGGTGATGAAGAATGATGCTACTTTCATTAAATTGAGATTGTAGAATCACCTAGAAGTAATAGAATGAGAATTAAGGGAAGAAAACACCACTAATAAAGGTTGTGGAGCTTTATGAAAACACCATTAATGAAGGTTGTGGAGCTTTATGCCCACTAAGTATTTGATAAAATGCTTCGGTGATGAAAGCATGGATATTATTGCTAATATGGAATCCCTTTGACTTGTGTTGCTATAGATTAAAGTTGAAAAGATTGACAATGTTGTATTGCACTTAAAGGACGGAATTAAGGTGTGTGAGGCTAAATCTCTACGTTTGGGAATGTTAATAATTCTCCCTACGCCACGTTATTTTACAACGTTACTAATTGCCGTAGAAATATAGTTAATCTTAGTTCCTTGAATAGTTATAGAACTTCTATTCTCTAGTTTCGTAATTCGTTCATGACTTTCATTTCAAACGTTGTGAGCTCAGTACCTAATCAATATAGACTCGTGTTTGATACACACGAGTCTTAATCTAGAATACTCAGTATGTTTATAAATAGTTAAAGCTTCAGTTCTCATAATCAGTTCATGAATTTTCCATATTATTCTCAACAAAGTCAAATGAAGAGATAACATTATGGATTTCTTTAGCTTGCCTACCAAGTGCTCACCATTACTAGAGGAGAATCCTTCAGTGTAACGACCCGCTAGGTGGTTATGGGAGGGTGACTTAGAAAACTAGACCTTCGTTGGGAATTCTGAGGCTGCGGGTGAGTCCGTAGCGTATTTTTATGTATATGTACATGTTTTATTTGCATTTGTAGGGCCTCGGATTGTTGTTGGGATTTTTGGGTGAAAAGCTGCGCTACTGGTCAAAATGGACCACTGCAGAAGGTGAGGGATCGCTGTAGCTGGTCTGTCATAGCGGTGATAGGCTCGCTGCTGCGGCAAGTCGGGGATTAATGAGGCCCGCCATAGTGCAAGGCCTCCCGCTATTGTGAGACATTAACCGCTGTAGCGTCGACGCGAGGAAGACTCCCTGTTTTATATTGTTTATTCCAGACCCATTCCCCAGACAACTCTAAAACATTTTCAAGAACACCTGTGGTGAAATTCTAAGGCTAGGGCTAAAACTCTCTTGAAAGGTAAGTCTCAACCCTTCACTTTGTTCATTCCATCATAGTGTTAGATTCTATAATATTTTAAAGGGTCTCTAATGGTGAATTAAAGGATAGAAACCTAGAAACTGCAAACCCTTGAATGAATTAATGGGTTGTTGATTTTAATTGCTGTTTGATCATCTAGGAGCATAGATTATCACTTCCTAGGATGAGAACTTGATTATTACATGATGGGAATGATGTATTGAGACTTAGGTTTCATAAAGATGGTAACTTTAGCATAAAAACTGCTTAAGGGTCGAAATGATTAGAAAATCCATGAACAAATAGAATATGAATATTGGGATCAATACTTGTATGAATTCACATTTAGTGATAGTTCACCTATTTGAAAAGGGAGAATTAGTTGTTTTTTTTTTTTTTTTACCTAATTGTTGTATTGATTGATTAGATGATTTGAATACTCATGTAGCGCTATATTTCTAGACTTTTGATGTTCGGAAGCTTTATGAAAGGGGAAAGCTATCGCGGAGTGATTGCATTGTCCCAGTTCTACTTGAGGTAGGTTATAGTCTACTTGAGTTACACATTGATTAGTTGATTGTATATGTTATGAAATTGATAGGAGAAGCATGATTAGAGCTTCAGACATAAAGTGTGGTTGGAAATTCCTTAATTGATATTGGTTGACTTATTTGTGATTAACTATTATGAAATGATAAACAAGGATTTAATGAATACTCTTCTTGTGGACTTGAAGTAATCCCTTATTCATGCTATTGATGAAATGATTATTGAGTCTTGATATGACTTGTGACATGGTGACTTGTGTTCCCTGATATTGATCTATTGATTGTGGAACGAAAATACACTGTGATGATATAGATAATATAACTATGAAAAGGGACATTTGACAGGGGGTGAGGATGTGGCCTGGTTATGGGATAGTGATCCTAGGTCAGTTCCGGAGTGAGTGGTACATGGACACCATGGGTCCTCTACAGGTCATGACTATCTGGGGAAAATAATACCATTTAGCATGTGTGTACACGGTTGAGATACTTTTATTATTTATTGCATTGCATCGGACTCAGGCTATTTGGGTAAACATTACCAATTAGCATGTGTGTACAAATATGTGATATAGTTTAGATAATTCATGAGATACAGTTGTGTTGGTGATTATATAGTTTGAGTTACTTTTATTGATTGATGGTTGTGTGAGCTTATCTTAATTCATGGGATGATTCTTGTTAATAATTTCTTGTGGTTATGTGCTGTCGTGCCTATCTGTTATTTTATTTATTTTGTGATGTTACACATGATACTAATCTTAGTCGGCCTATGATATATACCGATACATAATATTTGTACTGATACTACCTTGCTGCATTCTTTTGAGTGCAGATTGTGATCCAGAGGCATCTACCAGACCTCATATTTAGCGTGAGGCCAGTTTTCGAAAGATTCGTGAGTGAGCTCCTATCCATGCTAGGCCGCCTGAAGATCTTTCCTATTATAGATGTCTATTTCACTTCAGACATTTATGTCTATTTCAGACAGTTGTTCATTCTTTAGACAATTATGTTTTAGAGTCCTTGTATGATGACTTTCAGATTTTGGGGTTGTAGTAGTTAGACTTCCGCATTTGTTAATTATTTATGGAATGACTAGACATTTGGATTATTATTGCTTTGGTTATATTCGTGATGTGTCTAAAAATGGCTAGGTAATTGGTAATTGTTGAGTGGTTGGTTAAGGGGATTGTTTCGCCCACTAGGTGAATTAGTATGGGTGCCACTCACGGTTATTTGGGTCGTGACATTTAGGTTGTCTCATATAAACCTCTTCCTCTAGAACACCATTAAGAAATGCGGTTTTCACATCCATCTGTTGCAATTTTAAGTCAAAATGGGTTGCTAATGCCAATATGATGCACAAGGAATCCATTTTAGACACAGGAGAAAAAGTATCTATTTAGTGAATTCCTTTCCTTTGAGTGAATCCTTTAGTAACGAGTCTTGCTTTATTTCTTTCTATGTTGCCTGATGAGTCCTTTCTAGTTTTAAACACCTATTTACATGCAATGACTTTTGCACCATTAGGCAACTCGACAAGATCCCAGACTTGGTTACTTTTTATAGAATTCATCTCTTCTTTCATGGCATTGTACCATAATTCTCACTCTTTACAACTCATGGCTTATGAAAAAGACTTAGGATCATTTTTGACTCCAATGTCAGATTCTTGTAGATACACAACATAGTCACTAGGAATGGCTGATTTTCTTTCTCTATTAGATCTCCTTAATGTTGTGCCAACATTTTCCTGAGGATCATGTTGTTCAACTTGTTCAATAATTTCTAAAATTCTTGAACAACTTCATATACTGGAATATTTTTAGCAGTTTGTGGACTTTCATTGATCAGATGCTCAACACTAGGTTGTACTTGACGGGTGTTAGTAAGGATAGCTAATCTTTCTGTTGAAGTAGAAGTTTGATCTCTTACAGAAATTGTGTTATGAAATTGATCGTTCCGACTAATCAAGTCATTCTCAAGAAACTTTGGATTTCTTGATTCTACAATTCTAGTGTTGTTAGATGGACAATAGAATCTGTATCCGTTAGACCTTTCGGCATATCCAATGATATACCCACTAATGGTCCTAGGATCCAGTTTCTTTTCTTGTGGGTTATAGATTCTAATTTCAGACGGGCATCTCCATACGCGTATATGTGTCAAACTCGATTTCCAACCTTTAAACAACTCAAAAGTGTCTTTGGGACAGCCTTAGTTGGAACCGATTTAATATATACACTGCCGTCTTAAGAGCTTCAATCCACAGGGACTTAGGTAGCTTAGAGCTACTTAGCATGCTATGCACCATGTCCATTAATGTTCGGTTTCTTCTTTCTGCCACACCATTTTGATATGGAGAACCAAGCATAGTGTAATGGGAAACAATCTTATTTTCTTGAAAAAACTTCGCAAATGGACCTTGTGTTTGTCCATCCTCAGTGTATCTACCATAGTACTCACCACCTCTATCAATCCCCACAATCTTAATTTGCTTTCCACATTGTTTCTCTACTTCAGCCTTGAAAACTTTAAAGGCTTCTAATGCTTCGCTTTTATTATGAAGCATGTAGAGATGCATGTATCGTAAGTAATCATATATAGAGGTGATAAAGTATTTCTGACCATATGTGTCCATGTTTGGACAACATATATCTAAATGTATGATTTTTAATATGGTTGGACTCCTCTTGGCACCTTCCTTTGACTTGTTGGTCCGCTTCCCTTTAATGCAGTCTACACAAATATTGAAATATGTAAAATCTAAAGTACTAAGTACTCCATCGTTTACTCTAAATACATATAAAGCGAAATCGCAGCAGAATAATAGATCGATGTACCTCCAGCCATTGTTATGAAATGGTGTCGGCGTCAGCGTCGGCGTCACCGACGGCTTTCTTCTAACTCCTCTGGTGAGTCTTCGAAGCACTCAGAATATCTAACTAGATGGTGTAGTATTTAGAGTGTGATTTTCTGTGCTTAGGGACCCAAACAGATGCCTCTATATATAAACTATTCAACCATCAAGAACAGTTTTTGGGAAGCAATTAGCCAGTTACTTAGTGGCCTAATGGGTCATGGAGCAGTTTCAGAAAGTAGGAAAAGGGAAGTTATTTGGTCCAAGACATACAGACCATTTGAAGAAGTTCAAATATTGAACTTTGTTTAACAGATTAATGAGATTCATGCAGCTAGACAGAATGGATGGTATGTTCCCTTTAAAGAAGTTGAAGCTCAAGTTCAAGTTCATAAGCAATATCAAGAAGCCTAGCTCTTGAGGTATTACAGAAGTGAATGAATTTTCTGACAAGTGTTTCAAGAAAAGGGAGATTCCCAATTCTTCGTGACATGGTTCCAGCCAACTTCAGTTCTGTAAGATCTAAGCTAATCACCCTTTGGTTATTTGGATCACATGTGACACCTCTCTACTGGCATAAATGTATCGAATTGTTCCAAGACGATATGACTTGTAGAGGATCAGAGGTTAGTTTTGATTAGAAATCAACAAGTGCAAATTTGTCTGTCTCATCATTACCAAGAATGGCTGCTGAAGCACTTTGTGATATGAACAAATTGAGGAATATTATGACTATAAGGATATGAAAGTTCAGCAAACCAATTAGGCTAAGATTTGAAACATGGTCTGAGTGAGTTATTTAAGCTCCACGCCTTTTTTCCTTTGAATCAAAAGGAAAGCAAAATCAAAGTAGAGCACTAAATTCAATTAATTTATTTGTGTTTGTAGCAAAAAAGTGGTTAGTTTAGTGGAATCATAGTAAATAAGATAATAATGGCATTTTCTTTGGTGATAGAATATCTAATTGTAGAAAGAATCTAAACGAAAGTTGAGGATAAGAAAGGATAACTTGTTGACTATGTCCTCATTGGGATGTCAATATTTGAAGTCAACAATTAACCATAAGTTATTTAAAAGAGTATATGTTAGATATTTTTTTAACTATGAGAGTTGAGGGTGGTGTCTCAAGTATTAATCTTTGCAATTCTTAAAATATTTCCTCACAAAATTTTCTGATAACTGAGAAATCCTTGCCAGTTGCGGTTTGAAACTTGGTGGATAATATCCAGGCCCTCTATCCTTCACCATTAAATACAAGGCTTTTGTCCATGGTAGGGTTTGGACCCGTAATGTTCGCCTAACCGAGACGCACTGTGCTCATACCTCTAGACATCTCCTCACAAAAATTTCTGCAGTCCTTTCACATTTTTATTAGGTTTCCTGGCTTAGATTTGTACTCTATATGAACTCCTATAGGTCCTAATTAAGTATTCTTAATTTGTTTGACCATAAATTACATCTGAAAAGACATGATTGGATTAGCCAGCTGAAAAATATAATCTAGTTTCCTAATTTCCCGTTGACACTGAAGATAAACGACCATAACTTATTTGAGAAAGAAAGGTACAAGAAGATTTATTTGATATGTAAGTTTGACACAACCAACCTCAATCAGATCTTCTACCAGATGATTTTGACTTAACCTACATAATAACCTGGCAGGGAATAGTTTTTATAGTTATGCCAGCAATGGTAGGTGAGTCTGGTAATTGGTTTATTGACATCAATTCCAATTATCACGATTAAATAATATTTCATTCTAGTTGTTGTAAACTGCCATTCTTCAAATACACCATATATATATATATATCTAAATAAAATAGATTTAAGTTTATGTAACAAGCGAGAAAATTGACTTTGTAGAAGAGAACCTCTAACTACAATAAAAGACACCGTTGACAAGCAAGAAACATGCCTTTCTTCCATGAATATCAAACTTGGTGGTCACGTATGTACTATAATAACAATAACTATGTCTCAATCTCAAGCTACTTGGATTCGGTTGCATGAATTCTCAATCTCATAAATGCTTTGTTTCGGTCTTGTCACGTATGCATTGCTCGAGCGAATTTATTTTCTAGCTGACAAAGTGGAAAATTTAAATCTTTTATGTCAGAGAGAACAATGTTGTAACTATCCGTTTGACCATTACGGTACTTTTGACCTTGTTGACTATCTATCGAAGCTTCTTAGCTTATATTAGACTTGTAAGAGCGGGTAGTATGATTTCTGAGGTCATCAGATGGAAATAAGATTGTTTTTTTTTTTTTGTGATAATAAGCCTTAAAGCGAAAAATGTTTGACCCAAAGTTGAGTTTTGGGTGAACGAACCTTTTCTAGAAATTCGTGGATTCCGAGTGATCCGGATGGTCATTTGTGACTTGTCAGTATGTTCAGTTCGCTTCCCAATGAATTAGAGTGCGTTTTGGGATTTGATTTGAAAGTTGGTTTTGGGGTGTTGGGGGTTGACTTGGTCAACGAGACCGCCGTTGGGAAATTCGAGACCACGGGTGAGTTTGAAGCTTGTTTTGTTTATGTGTGAATGCATGTTTGTTTTGTATCTGTGGGGCCTCGAGTTATAGTCGAATTTTGGGTTGAGGCTTGTGAAATTGAGCAACTTTATGGTGTCTGGTGCATTGCCATGGCGACACCAGGACCGCGGCAGCAGTATCACTATAGTGATAGACCTGCCGCTATAGCAGCGTAGCGAGATAGTGAGTGACCACTAGGGCGGTCATGTCACCGCTGCTGTGATTCCACCGTAGCGGATTGCAGACCGCTACAGCGATCGACAGGAACTTAGATGACTCAAATTCTTTTTCAAACCCTATCACTCCTCTTTCATTACCTTCGGTTCTAGAGCTATCCTGGGAGAACAACAAGAGATTCTAAGACAATTCTTCATCAGGGTAAATTCATCTAACCCTATTCTTCATTTATGATTCATAATCCACCTTATAAACTCTCTAATTCATGCTAAATTTTTCCCATAACATAAGGATTAAAGAGGGTTCTTGGGGTTTCTTTCTTAAATGAACTTTTGGTTATCAAACCTTGACTGGTTAATGGAATAAGCTTATACTAGTATGGAATTGATTGGAAATAGCTTTATAAACATGATTCCTTCATTATTAGTAACCAATTTGTGAATTTGAGAATTAGGGTTCATACCCAAAATTGGAAGTTTCTCTTTAAATATGATTTTAGCTTAATATTGAGTTGTTTTAGAAATTGATTAGTGGGTTTTGATCACTTAGACTTTAATTGTATGTTTCACTTTCGAATTTCCCGTTTTGCCTGCCCCGTTTCCCAAAATTTCATAGGCTTAAGTTGACCAAATTAGAAGCCTAGCAATATGGATACTGTTCTTCATGATTTCTAATCTAAATTACGTTATAAATAGATCCTGAGTATTTGGAGGCATTGAGGAAGGGCGAGGTGCTCGCGTGATTTGTTGGGATTTCCATTCAGCACTATAGGTAGGTTATGCTTACCTTGTTGGTTAGACCTCGGTTAGCGACTTGTATGTAGTACTAAGGAATTGTTGGAGAAATCATGTGAACCTTTGGGTATAAAGTTTGGGATGAAATTCTTAGGTTGGTACTGTTGTGTGACTTGTGTGTTCGAGCACGTGGCCTGTAGAATCCCTAGGTTATGTTTGACTTTTATTATGTGAATTGGTGGTTTTATGTATTATGAAAGACTAGTTGGAAGGAACGGATTCATGTGATATTTGCACTATGATGGATGTACTTTTATGAATTGACTGGAATCTATATGTTAATTATGATACTCTAAGTGCATGACATACTTTCTCATATCCATAATATATCTGTCTTGGTCTTGGTTTTGAAAGATGGTGATGACGGAGGTAAGTATGATTCATACGACATTGCTATATTTGCGTAAGCATCTATGATTCATGCGACATTGCTATATTTGTGTAGCTATCTCTATGTTGTGTGATACGGAGTGGTTAGCAACGATTTGGATGAAGAAGTCATTCTAGGCCGTGTGATACGGAATGACAGTACATGGACTTAGCGGTCCACCATAGGCCGTGGCTGTCGAGAGGTGGACATCATCCCCCCGGAGCATGTGTCTATCATTGCATTGCATTTCATATGCATTCCTAGTACATGTTCTTATTTTCGTTTGGATTGATATTGATCTTCGGTGATTTTGAGTTATTGGGTGATTAATTGGTTATGTTTGAACTTGTGAACTATTTGAGACATTGTTTGGTAATTGATTGCACTAATTGGGACTTGTTGACTTGTATCTGTCCGTGAGCATTATTATCTTTCCATTTCCTTGTTTACATGCGTGATCTAACTACTGTTGGCCTATGATGCTTATTCAGTACGGTGTTTTGTACTGATGCTACCTTGTTGTACTATGTTTATGAGTGTAGAGTTCACTGTTGGGGAGACTTCCACACCGCGTGACTGATCTTGAGGCGACGTTCCTAGAGTTCTGAGGGTGCGCTACTGATGATCCATGCATCGCGAGACTCTATATTCTTTATTGTCCCATTTCTATTTCGAGACAATATGTATTCAGATGATGTATTGACTATTCAGACTTGTAGTAGAATTTATTAGCTTTTGTATTGATCAGACCACGATTTGGGATTTGTTTATCTTACGCACATGGTATTTATATATTATGTCAGACTTATAGTATTATTCTTGGGTTTTTCATTCTTTTATTCATGATTTATTTACTGATGATTGATTGCATAAGGGACGAGTTCGCCTACTGAGGTGGGAAATAGTAGGTACCCGCACGTTCCCCGAGTTAGGGCGTGACAAGTGTGAATGTCTAGTCTTCAGTTCTGATACTCAATTTCATATTCCAATTTCCATCTCCTTTTTTCCCCTTTTTTTTAACGATGGATTCAGGGTCAAGATACACACAACTTTATTATTACAGTGGGTATTCCTATGACTCCCACCAAAACAAATGCTAAGCAACTTTGCCTGTCAAGATTTAAGCAAATAAAAGAAATCACCTAATGCCTTTTCGTCTCTATTGAGATTTAATCTTTGATCTCCTAAATTTACAGCCACTTTATAGTTCACTAAACTACATCCTGGGTGCTCCCTTGATCCATCTCATGTAATTGCTTTGGTCAATTAGAGCTACACATAAATGAGTACACACAAAACTTCCTGGAATATGAAGTAGCTACTTTAATAGTTGTAAGAAAGTATCCTTTGAGTATTTGAGTTTGACTATGTTGCATGATTGGTAGAGAATAAAAAATGCAATGCCTCTTTTAGTTTCAGGCGCAATAATTGCAGCCTTCAGATTTTATTTTGACGATGTGGCACAATCTGAAAATCTCGTTGGTAGAAGATAAGTTTAAATAGAGAAATATGGTCAGTGTTTATTCGTACGGGTGAACTCACCGTGTTTGGACCGAGCATAATTGCTGTTGTTGTTCAAAGATTTGTTAAAATTATTTGACTCCTTGAATGATAATAATGTCATATAAATTGGAAAGGATGAAGTAGTACTCGTTTTGAGTTTTGGACTATGTTGTTCGGACTCTCCAAAATTGTTGTCTCGTCAGTGAAGACTCCTTTAAAAATACACTATTTTTAGAGTATCATACACCCGTAAACGTTTTTGAGATCTTGAGCAACATATATTTCGAACCATTTTGCATTTTCTTAAATTCACCTAGATTGCAAAGAAAAAGAGATTCAATTATGCATTATTTCATGTTGTAGAATTGCTACTTCATCTATTTAACTTGCAATTGCTTTTAATGAAATGCTCTTCAAGTAGGTAAATTCGCTAGTATTTCCTTTTCAGAATTTCAGTTAGAATGTCAAAGGCATAATACATAAACAAGCCCTTAAACTTGGCCTCAGTTGGCAAGTATGCCCTCCAACTTTGGGGGGTACACAAGTAGGCACCTTAACTTGTATAAAGTTAATACGTAAACACAAATGTTGATGTGGCACTGACGTAACACATAAATTTTGGTGGTTTCTAGATGATCATTTGTAAGTTGGAGTATTCAACTAACAAAGTGGAGACAAGTTGAAGTGCCTACTTGTGCACACCCAAAGTTAGAGGGCATACAAGTTGAGGGCTTGTTTATGGTGAGGGATGAAGGATATGGTTTTTATGTCTCTTTATATTCTTTCCACAGTATCTACTAACATAGAATATAGTGAATGCCAAGGATGATTCGGTTTAAAATAAGGTCAATTATGATATGATTGGGTAATGACTAGGGCTTGTTTTGTCTCAAACTTCTAATGGTGGCATGGTTAAACTATTTCACATAGTTCATGGACAAATTTGGAATTTTTCGCTCACTAGAATTTACATATCCTTCTAAAATATATAAATGATAAGTGACTGCCCGATGTTCCATGGTGTAACTAGGACCACAACCAATGAATATTCTAAACTTAGGAGAAAGGGAATAACGTAAATGCTACTCTGTACTTAACGGAGTACTATGGAACTGGAACTTCTAAAAATCATCAACCTTGGCTTCTGTCATTCTTGTAAACTCTCATTGTGTTAATTTATTGGATCTTTCATTTATTTTGATGTACTCATATTGAATAGGTATTTATACGAATTATTGAAAATACATTAGAATTAATAAAAACTACTGTACCCACACGAAATACTGATACGCACAAGTACTGAAGACGTACTAATAACAGATCCCATATAACATATGCAACTATGGATTTACAACATAAAGTATTGTTGCTCTTTACAACTTTCAACAAAATTTCTTTCACAAATATTACTTGCTGTTGATTGAAATGTCGACCACATTAAGCAAAATATTGGGAGGGTGGCTAAGAACTAAGAAGGAGATTACTTTGCCTAGTTTAGCCTCCCTTTGCCAAATAAGATCCTGAGATAATTGATAGTAGAAATGCAATTAGAAGTGAATTCAGGAAAACAGTTGGTGTTCAAAAGTTAGTTAGCCACATCAAAAGTTAGTTAGAGGAGTTGGTTAGGCAATATTCAAGTTAGTTCATTAGTTGTCAATTAGCTGTAATTGCTCGAGTAGTTAGTAGATATTTTCCATTTTATTCAACAACTATAAAGCATTGTATTGTATGGATTGAAATCATCAATATACAAATTCATAATTCTCTCTCATAACTTCTATTCTCTCTTCTATTCTATTCTAGTTCTTCTTGTTACATTGAGCTGTTATTCTCGAGTTAATAACTCTTGAACCAGCACTGAAACCTCGAATTCTTTACTGAATTCTTGCATTTGAGTAACATTGGTATCAGAACATTAGAATCATTGGATCAAAATGATGAAATCAACTTGTGCAACCGAGAGTTCTAACAGTGAAATGGGTGAACTTCGTGACACGATGTAGAAAATATTAGCAGAAATAAGCACTTTAGTTGGTGAAGTTTCAACATTAAAGAAACTTGATCAGGTAGTGTTAAAGATGGAGGAGAAATTGGCAAATCAAGTTGTCAATTTTAGGGATAAATCTCTTATTGTAAGAAAGAAAATTCAGAAGTTGCAAGGAAGATTGAAGGACCCTCGAAGCAAGCTAAAGGTGGGAGACATTTTGAAGGACCTTTTAGATAGTTTGAAGGTGTTAGACAGCTTGAGGAAAGGTTTCAAAGGGAAAGGAGTGCTAGTAGCTATACAAACCATAATTCTCAGTTTTCAAGATGGTCAAACTTGAATTTCTGATATTTTCTAGGGAGGATCTTAGGTCATGGTTGTTCAGAATTGAACAATTCTTCCACATGGATGATATTCCTATAGAAGAGAGGGTAGTAATTGCATCAATGCAATTTGAAGGAGAAGCAGTGCAGTGGCATATTTCTTATATGAAGTATAGGCAATACTTACAACAACCATCATGGACTGCATATGTAATGGCCTTGGTAGAAAGATTTGGAATGGATTATGATGACCCAATAGAATAGCTTAAGAAAATAAAATAAACTGGGAATGTGAAAGAATACTGGTCTGTTTTTTAGAAGAATTTGACAAGGTTCAATTTATCCAAGAAACTGGAATCAACGGTTTTATTGGAGCATTGAAGCATGAACTTAACATGGTTGTAAAATTGACAAATCCAGAACTTAACATGGTTATAAGACAACAAGAATGCAGAAGGCTTATCTTGCTGCTATCAGATAAGGTGGCATTGGTGTGCAAGTTCAGACTGTAATAGAAGGTTTATAGATTAAAAGCTCCAATCCAAACACACCATTATTACAAACTCCAAGTTATGGTAGTTCAGTACCATATAAGCGAGTTAATAGGAGAACCTTGAGTGTGGAAGAAATTAATGAAAAAAGGGCCAATGGACTGTGTTATTTCTGTAATGAAAAATATGTTCCTGGTCATAAATGTAAGAATTTGAAGCAGTTGTATCTGTTAGAGGTTGAAGAAGTGGTACCATTAGTGGAGGAACCAAGTGAAGATGAGGTAATGGAGTTGGAGGAATAGGAGTTACAATTACCCCACACCTTAGAGCAAATAGAGATTTTAGTGAATGCTTTGAGTGCAACATTGGGATATAGAACTATGAGGGTAACTGGTTATCATTCAAAGAAGCCACTTCACATTTTGATTGATACTGGAAGTTCTCGTTCATGGCATTTTGAATATTTGGTCATGCCCTGTGGCCATTCAAATGCTCCTGCTACATTTCAAGGTCTCATGAATACTGTTATTTCACAATTTTCTCAGGAAATTTGTATTAGTGTTCTTTGATGATATATTGATATATAGTCAATCAATGGATGATCATTTGGTCCATCTTGAGTCTATATTTAGAGAATTGCAGAAACATCAACTTTTTTAAAAAGTAAGTATTTCTTTAGAGTCCAAATGATAGAGTATTTGGGTCACTTCATTACTCAGGAAGGGGTATCTACTGACCCTCAAAAGATTGAAGCAATCAGGAAATGGGCAATTCATACTACCATTAAGCATTTAAGAAGTTTTCTAGGGTTAACTGGTTATTACAGAAGGTTCATACAAGGATTTGGAGTCATTATCAAGCGATTGACTCATTTGTTAAAGAAGGATAAGTTCAAATGGTCGGATGCTGCAACCATTGCATTTGAAAAATTAAAGGTGATACTTACTCAAGCTCCTGTTCTAGCATACCAGATGTAAACAAGATTTTCATTGCAGAAACTGATGCAAGTAGCTATGGGATTAGAGATGTTTTGATGCAAGAAGGACATCCTATTGCATTTATCAACAAAGCCTTTCACTAAGACATGCTTCAATGTCTGTCTATGACAGAGAGTTATTTGCTATTGTCCAAGCTGTAACTAAATGGTTCAATATTTGCTTGGTAAAAATTTCATTATCAGAACTGACCAAAAGGCTCTGAAGTTTTTGATAGACCAGAAGTTACACATAAGTTCTCAATTGTCTTGGCTTACAAAATTGATGCCATTTGACTATACAATTGAGTATAAGTAAGAAGTAGAGAATAAGGTTGCTAATGCACTCTCAAGACTGACTGGTGCTGAATTGATGTCATTGGTTTTTGTAACAATAATACTGATTTATTATAGGCTATAACAGATAGTTGGGATTCAGATGCTGAGTTGAAATCTCTGATTCAACGGTTGCAAACAAAGGATGGATCTCACAAACAGTACACTTGGCATCAACAACAACTAAGGAGGAAAGACAAATTGGTGTTGTGGGAAGAAGTTTATCCTCGAGTAAGAAAATTATTGCTCTTTGGCATTCATCTCCTCAAGGAGGTCATCTGGCATTGAAGCAACACTGAAGAGATTATTGACCTTGATCTACTGGAAAGGCATCAGATCAGATGTCAAGACTTTATGTTGAAATGTGACACTTAACAGAAGAACAAATCTGATTTGGTAGCTTACCTTGGGTTGTTACAACCTTTGCCAATACCTTATGTTGTATGGTCACAAATAAGTATGGATTTTAATTATGGTTTGCCCAAATCCAAAGGCTTTGAGGTCATTTTGGTAGTGGTAGATAGCTTGAGTAAGTATGGGCATTTCATTCCATTGAATCAACTTTGCATTGCACAATTATAGCTAAAGAGTTCATGGATGTTATTGTGACGCTGCATGGATTACCTGATACGTATTTCGAGGCTACATGGATTACCTGATACCCTAACTAGTGAAGGGGATGATGTCTTTTTGAGTTCTTTTTGACAAGAATTGTTCAGTTTACAAAGAGTTCAACTGAACACTTCTTCAACATATCATCGTCAATCTGATGGTCAAACAGAGGTGCTGAATAGATGCCTTATTTGAGGTGCTTTTATAATGAAGATGTTGCTAATTGGTTATCTTGTTTAGCTATGGTCGAGCATTGGTATAACACTTCACTTTACTCATCCACTCATAGTACACCTTAAGAGGCTCTATATGGCAAACCTCCACCTGTACATATGTTGTATTTACCAGGAAAGTGTGCTTCTGCATAACTGGATCACACACTACTCAACAGGGAATTGAATTTACAATTGCTCAAACATCACTTGTTAATATCTTAGTTTAGAATGAAGCAACAGGCTGATGCTCATAGAAGTGACAAGAGTTTTGAGGTTAGTAATTGGGTATATTTCAACATTCAGCCTTATAGGCAAATGACTGTAACAAGTCAGTCTTTCCATAAGCTATCTACTAAGTACTGTGGTCCATTCCAAGTCATTAAGAGGGTGGGTCTTATAGCCTATACTCTTATATTTCCAGATTTTGTGAAGATACATCCTACTGTGCATGTTTCCTTACTCAAGAGGTGTCATGAGGTGCTTGGTCAGATCACTTATCCTTTTTCAATTGACATTGCTCATCCACATTGTCCTGATCCTGAAACTATTCTTCAAAGGAGGGTTGTTAAAAAAGGCAATAGGGTTGTTGCCCAAGTGCTGGTTGATAACGTCCAAATACACTCCTTAAGTGAGAAAGAGTACACGATCGTATGTAATATAATTTACCCAACTATGAGTCGGGATCGTATCCCATAGAGAACAATTTAAAGGCAATCAAGTAAGTAAAGAGTTTTCACTTTCTACACTAAGCCAAACACTTTTTCAATATTTGATTTCTGATTTAAAACCAACAAAGATAAAACTAACTACAAATCGGGTAAAGTGATCAATGGCCTCACAAGCAAAGGAAAACAAGAGAAATTACCCTCAGGTAGCGATCCAATGTATTTTACAATTTTACAACTAAGAGTGAGTTTATGTTAATAGATAATGATTTCTAAAATCTCGTTGAAAGTCTTTCAACCAAATCAATGAATTTCACTCTCTGCTTTTCCAAGCCTTAGGGTGTGGTATTAAGCACAATCAATTTAACCTCAAGTTAGCGATCCTATTCCTATCTTAAGTTCTTAGATGAGGTTTAAAGGCCCAAATCATTGCTATTTACTCTTTTTCTAACCCTAACTTTATTTTCCAAGCAAAGTCAAGGTAAAAGGCACACTTAATGTTTGCAACCACTAAATGACATTAAAGCTTGAAGAGTAAATAGAGAAGCATTCACCACTTCATTAGAAATAAAAATAGTTTAATACATAAGCAAAACAAGTGATTCAATCCAAACTTTAACAAATGAATATTTTCGTAAATAAGATTAAAGTGACGGAATAATATGCTACACACTTAGATATACAATACAAATGTAATGATCTAGACTCAATTTAATCAACTAATCAACAGAAATGAAGAACAACAACTTTTTTGGGACAATTTTCTTTTATATTGAAAACTGAAAAATGGAACTCAAACAACAGATCTATAAATGCTGAATTAAACTACACTATTGGATAGAGTTAATTCATTGAATTTGAGAGGAAAAAAGAATTAGAAAAAGAAGGAGAGAATTTGAGAGAGAGGAGAAAAAGAATTAGAGAAGAAGATAACCTAATTTTCGTTGGTTGCTTCTCTCTCCTCATTGACACATATAACAAACTGCTACTGACGTGGCACAATCCTGACCCTCACTACTTATTAATGGAAAAGTAATCTCCACCGTCGCTTTTAAAAGTTAGTTAATATCCTCCCCTTTCGCGTGCCCAGCTTCAAACTCGGCCAACAACATTATTTATTATTCAATTACTGCTACTAATATATTGAGATCATGACATACCCTCCTCCATCAAAATATCCTTGACCTCAAGGATTGGAATCAAAATCAGGAAATTTAGCTTTGAGGAACTGGTAGTCTTCCTAAGTGGCATCTTATGGAGGTAAATTAGACCATTGCACTAATACCTTGAACATAGCAACATTATTCTTCCTAATGCCTTTGTATAATTGTAACTGGTTTAACAAGGAACTAACCATCTTCACTCGTGGTAGGCAGCTCAGATTGCACAACTATTCTTGTACCGCTTTCTTCTTGAGCACTGAAACATGAAACACTGGATGCACCTTTGAACTTTGAGGCAGTGCTAGCTTATAAACAACCTTTCCAATCCTGGCTAACACCTGGTAAGGACCATAGTACTTGGAACTCAACTTTAAATTCTTCCTTAAGCAAAAGGAAGTTTGCCTATAAGGCTGCAATTTCAAATAAACCATGTCACCAACTGCAAATTCTCTGTCAGTCCTTTTCTTATCAGCATAAAACTTCATTCTTTCTTGAGCCTTGCTCAAATGATCTATCAGTAGCTGCTGCATTTGCTGTCTCTTCATGATAGCATCCTCAGCTACAGGAACTATGGTTTCAAACAAAGGACCCAATGATAGGTGTGGTGGATAGTAACCATACAATGCTTCAAATAGGGTGCATTGCAGACTAGCATGAAAATTAGTATTATACCACCACTCAGCAGCTGATAGCCATTGCTTCCATTGAGTAGGCTTGTTTGCTGTCATGCACCTCAAATAATTCTTTAAACACTAAATGACTCTCTCGGTTTGACCATCACTCTAAGGATGATAAGTTGTGCTATCGTGCAACTGAGTACCCAATAGTTTGAATAATGCTTGCAAAAATTTGTTAAGAAAGATCTTGTCTCTGTCGGTGACAATAGATTCAGGTGTTCCATGCAAGCTATGCACCCTTGTCCGAAACACTTCAGCTATATTTGCAGCAGTAGATGGATGAGATAGTGCTATGAAATGAGCATACTTATGGATGAGATAATTTAATGAAATGAGCATACTTAGTCATCATGTCCACCACATTAATATCACCTTTTGATTCTTAGATTTAGGCAGCCCTTTAATGAAATCCACGTTAATATGACTCCAAGCTTGGTTTGGAATGGGAAGTGGTTGTAGAAGTCTTAGATAAGCTGCATTGTCGTCTTTCCACCTGAGACACACATCATAACTTGCTACATACTCAACCACCATTTGCTTCATCTTAGGCCAATAAAAAAGTTGAGATAGTCTTTTGAGAGTTCCTAACTGACCAGAGTGACCACCTAATGAAGAATTATGGAAGGTAGAAATCAGTTGCTGTCTAAGGTTTCCACTGTCTCCAACATAGATTTTACCCTTTCTTCTAAGAACACCAGATGTATAGTGCCATAAACTTGGTCCTTGTAAGTCGACAGTAAGTTGAGTAATCAAATCACTTGCCTGTGAATCATTCTCACAACTTGTATTGACTTCTTGCATCCATGATGGTACTGAAACACTAATAACTAACAGCTGACCATTGCCCACTAAGGAATTGCTCATCACATCTTCATGCTGTCTAGAAAGAGCATCTGCTACTCTATTCTCAGCACCCTTCTTGTATTGAACCTCATAATCTAATCCAAGAAGTTTTGTGAGTCCCTTTTATTGTATGGCTGAAGTCACTTTCTGCTCCAATGAATACTTCAAACTATAGGGGTCAGTTCTGACTATAAAATGCTTGTATTTTAGATAGTCTCCATTTATCTACTGCACTTAATAAAGCCATGTGCTCCTTCTTATAGATTGACTTACCTCTATGCTTTTATGCCAAAACCTTACTAAAAAAAGCAACTGGTATGTGCTCTTGCATAAGAACAACACCAATTCCACTATTAATAGCATCAATTTCAATTATGAACTCGTTAGAGTAGTCTGGAAACGCTAAAACTGGAGTGGTTGTCATGGCAGTTTTGAGAGCTGATAAAGCTAGTTCAGCTTCCTCATTCCACTTTAAAGTATTTTTCTTGGGGAGATCAGTTAATGGTCTGCAAATGGTGCCATAACCAGCAACATACTTACTGTAATATCCAATCAAACCCAAGAATCCCTCAGAGTCTTGTTTGAGCTTGGTTTGGGCCAGTCAACCATGGCTTGTATCTTGGCAGGATTAGTAGAAACACCCTCTTTGGTGATCACATGGCCTAAGTATTTAAGCTGTTTTTGACCAAAAGTGCACTTGGATTTCTTAGCCAAAAAAGAACGATCTCTCAGCAAATTAAATACATCAGTTAAGTGACTAACATGTTATTCTAATGACACACTATAAATGAGTATGTCATCAAAGTATACTAGAACAAATTTCCTCAGATAAGGTTGGAAAATTTGGTTCATCAAGGTTTGAAATTTTGCTGGTGCATTTGTTAATCCAAATGGAATTACTCTGAATTCATAGTTCCCCATATGAATTCTGAAAGCAGTTTTGTACACATCATCTTCCTTCATCCTGATCTGATGGTAACTAGCTCTTAAATCCACCTTAGAAAACATCACTGATCCATGTAATTCATCCAGTAAGTCTTCAACAATGGAAATGGGGTACTTATCCTTGATAGTGATCTCATTTAATCCTCTATAATCTATATAGAATCTCCATGTCCCATCCTTCTTTTTGACAAGAAGTGATGGAGATGAGAATGGTGATTGACTCTACTGAATGATGCCATTATTAAGCATTTCCTTGACCTGTCTTTCTAACTCATCCTTCTTATGGAAGTTGTATCTATATGGTCTCAAACTTACTGGCATAAAACCATGTTTAAGTGAAATAGTATGTTCCAATGCTCTGACAGGTGGTAAAGACTTTGGTTCTGTAAACACATCCTTGTATTGCTCTAATACTTCCTGAATGGTCTCATCCACTTGATCTTGCTTATCAATCATACAATTCAATTAATTCTTTTGGCATTGATGGCTTGGAGAGTATTTCTCCCCATACCTAAAACACAAGTGATTGTTCTTTCTATACTCATATACCTCTGGAGTGAGTCTAAAACCATTAGGCTTAGTTGTAGTGGTAACAGGATCCATAGTAGAAGGATAACTATTGAACTTTGCTGAGAGTTTAGCAACTGGTTTAGCCTTTCTTTCAGCAACTTCAATTGCTCCTTCTTGCAATTTAGCTTGCTCAATAGCAAGACTAAAAGTAGTAGGTTTGAGCAGTTTCACACCAACCTTGATATCCTCTTTTAAAGAACCTATGAAACTGGACAAAAAATGAGATTCATCCAAGTTAGGGTTCCTTACTAACATTTGAGCTTTGTTATGCTCAAATTAGGAAAAAAACTCATCAACAGTTCTTGTTTAGCTTAACTTATTGAATTCTTCCTCTATATCTTCCATCAATTCCTCACTAAACCTCGTAATTAATTTTTCTTTAAATTCAAATAGTTCTCCTACTCAATACCAGAGAATGATACCACATTTCAACTACACTATTTAGATAAAGTGTAGCAGCCTCAACGTTTTGGTTATCATGAGTTCTATACAAATTGAAATACCTTGCACACTTTTGAATCCATACTTTAGGTTCATGACCCTCAAATGAAAGGACCACCCATTTAGGAATAAGAGTTTATGCTGCAGCTTGAGGTCTATTTGGTTCCTAAACTTGAGGTCTATTTGGTCTCTCTTCATGAGCAGGTCATGGTAAAATTCCATCACCTTGAGGACTATTAGGTCTCTCAAATGTTGTCAACCTCTCGATAATCAATTGTAATGTTCCTTATATGCCTCTCTGAGTTTGCTGCAAGGTTTGTTGACCTGCAGTTAGCCTAGCTAACACTTCATCATGTTGAGTCAATTTAGCATCCATAGTTTGCAAGCGTGTACCCTCAGCCATTTTCTCAACCCACAAGCCCTAGAATTGAGTGCTCTAATACCAAATGTAATGATCTTGACTCAATTTAGTCAACTAATCAACAGAAATGAAGAAGAACAACTTTTTTGGGACATTTTCTTTTGTATGAAAAACTAGAAAATGGAACTCAAACAATAGATCTGTAAATGCTGAATTAAACACTACACTAATGGATAGAGTTAATCCGCCGTAGCTGAGATAATCTGCAGAATTTGAGAGGAAGAATGAATTAGAAGAGGTAGGAGAGATTTTAAGAGAGAGGAGAAAAAGAATTGGAGAAGAAGATAACCTGATTTTCGTTGGTTGCTTCTCTCTCCTCACTAACACATATAACAAACTGCTACCGATGTGGCACAATCCCGACCCTCGCTGCTCATTAATGGAAACCTAATCTCCATCGTCGCTTTTAAAAGTTAGTTAATATCCTCCCCTTCGTGTGCCCAGCGTCTAACCCGGCCAGCACCATTATTTATTACTCAATTACTACTACTAATAGATTGAGATCATGATGCAAGAGTTGAAGATCGGTAAAGAAATTCTCATTGAGTGCCTCCAAATCTTCAAATCCTAGGTGTAGTTTCTTGCTCCTAAGCTTGGAAGATGGCCAAAGATGATGATATTTTCCCTCAAGTCTTCCTTTTGTAGTTATCCCAATTTTTTCACTAAAGATGACAAAAACAACCTTTATATTTTCAAATTTCGAATTTGCATTTCTGGACATTTTTTGCATTTTTAGCTACTTTTCTCATTTTTGTCAATTTGGTCTCTTTTTGACTTGTTTTTCACCTGGTTTCTTCAAAAGCTCTTCTCAACCATATAAACCTATAGAATTGAAGCAAACCATAGTAAATGCACTATTTTTTTTCAATCAAACATAACAAAAATCTAAGCATAAAGTAAAGATAAGTTGGTAAAAATACCAACTTATCACTGGTTTAGTGGAAAGGATTACCAATTGATGATGCTACATGGGAGTACTTGTTACACCTCGGAAAAATTTTCCATTCATGCACAGTGAATAGACTGACGAAAGATACAACATATGCGATGTTTGATGAGTAAGAAATAATATTTGATGATTCCAAACGAGATTTCAAAGACATTTGAGGTAGGAGACGAAAGTTGCCAAGGAAAGCAAGGTATATGTTGTGTGTCGGGCAAGAAATTACGAGCATCAAATTAATGAGGACTTAATGATGTCTTGAAGAAGAGTTATAACGTCCCTTAGATTGTTAATGAGGTGATAAACAAGTGCTAAGAAGGTTCCCTAAGGATTGGAGATCAAATGAAGTGACAAGAAAAAGATTAGTGAAAAGATGAGTTATACGGTCTATTATACGGTCCGTATAATAGTCCGCAGAATGGTCACAGTGAAGTCCTTCATTGGTGAGATTATACGGTCACTTATACGGACCGTATAAAGTTATACGGCCCGTATAATGTGTCGTATAATGGTCACAGAGGCAAGATGTTGAAGAGGTCATTTTACGGTCACTTATACGGACCGTATAAAATTATACAGCCCGTATAATGTGCCGTATAATGAACACAGAAAAGAGAATTTGACGGGGTGATTTCACGGTCACTTATACGGACCGTATAAGTGTCCGTATAATAAGGTCGGGACAGATTTTTAATTTATAAAAAGGGCACCCTAAGTTCATTTATTTCATTTCCACTTCTCCTCCACAACTCAAGAGTTCTCTAGAAGCTTCCACATACTTCATATACAAGAACCCAAGAGAAATTGATGATCAACTTCATCAAACCAACAAAATCAAGTATAAGAAACACATTAAAGCTCATCCAAGTCAAGGAATATCAATGGAAGTGAACTAGGGTTTTGGTGCAAGAGAAGTATTTCAACTCAAGGCTTATTTCTACACTATCAAAGGTAAGTTTTATGGTATTTCCATGTTATTTAAGGTATTGGAAAGTTGAAACACTTGGATTGTAGAAGGAGGTAGAAAATGGGTCATGAATGTGTGAATAGTGACATTTTGAGTAGTAGTTTGGAGTAAATCGTGAATATTGAGATGTGGTGATTATAAGTAGGCTATAAATGATATTAAGGACATGGGATAAGAATTATATGTGAGAAAACGTACTAGTATGCTATGACCATGAATATGGATGAATTGAACTGGAATAGTGAAATGAGGGTAATGTAGATGAATAAAGATTGTTGGTTATGGTATTGTGAATGTTGTTATAAATGTTTGGGAGTTGATATACAATATGGGGAAGGTTGTAAGACAAAGGAAATGCTGCCCAAATTTTCTCTAGCTTTAGTAAGCACGTTCATATAATCGATTAACTAACATTAATGCGAATTCTCTTGAAGGTAGAAACATGAGCATTGAAGGAGAACGATCAAGCGATGGAATTGTTAAACGAAAGAGGTATGTAAGGCTAGTCCTTTATTTCTAAGGCATGACTCTTATGGTATGAATCCTCCTCTCTTTCCATGGTTTTCCTACATATCGGGAGTTGTGAAACTACGAGTATAAAGAGCTTCATACGAGATAAAGAAAAGAGATGCGTTACGAAGTTCATGCTACGAATATGATATGATTCTCATAGGTTGTCTTTAAATTCAAATGCATGCTCTATGAAAGGTTATGATAAGCTTATGAGATATATGTGATAATAACGATGACAATGTTGATAGTGATGACGATGATAATAGTGATGACGTGAAAGATATTTATGGGCTTTTATGTATATGTGCCTATGTATGGCTATTATGAAACCTCGAGCTTATATGGCCGGGTAGACTATATGCATATATATATATATATATATATATATATATATATATATATATATGATGCGCGCGCACCACTGCAGTTAGGTACGGACAACACTGAGCCTTGGTAGGGCCAGGCACGTATAACACCAAGCTTTATTATAGCTGGGCACGTAAGACACCGAACCTATATGATCAGGTATGATACTACTAGGTATTAGAATGTATGAAAAGCCCGAAGGATATGTATGTGATACTGTCGAGCCACTATGTGGCCGAATACGGATAATGTTTAATATATAGGAGCAGATACGGTACTATGATATACATATATGATATGACGATATACGCACTATGATGATACATGTACTATGGTCATATAGGATATAGGCACGAAAGGTATCCACCCTTGAAAGTTATGCAGGTTATGTGTTCATCTTATGTCTTATGATTTCTCCATTATGTTCTTTTCATTCATGCGTTACATACTCAGTACAATATTCGTACTGACGTCCGTTTTCTTTGGACGCTATGTTCATGCCCACAGGTAGACGGGGAGGCGACCCAGATTTATAGAAGCTGATAAGCATACTTTTGAGAGCACTCCATTATTCCGGAGATGCCATTGATTTACTGTTTAGTGTACATATATGTTTGGGCACGACGGGGTCTTATCCCATCCACATGTCTAGTATTTTAGTAGAGGCTCGTAGCTACGTATGTATGGGTAGCATGGTCTCACGATGTTATCATTGTATGTATATTATGTTGATAGCCGAAGGGATTATGTGTATAAAAGCATTTATGTTTCCAAATGAAAAATGGTTTCCTATGATTTGAGCGTTTGATTAATGAATGAACGCTTGATGGGTACGTTGGGTAACGGTACGAGTTACTCGGTGGTTAGCCCCGGGTACCCGTCATGGCCTCTAGTCGGGTTGTGACAAAAGTGGTATCAGAGCAATTCAGTCCTAGGAAGTGTCTACGAGTCGTGTCTAGTAGAGTCTTGTTTATGGTGTGTTGCGCGCCACATCTATAAATAGGAGGATACAAGGCATTTAGGATGGTTACTCTTCTTTCATCTCTAAAATCGTGCGATAGAGCTAAGCCATAGGAAATGATATTCCTTGTACTAACCCTTGATTGCAGCAGAAGAACAGTAATGATAGAAGAAAGTGATTGATGATGTTGAAGTTACAGAGGTAAGTCACTTCACTGAGACTACATTATCAGGGTACGTATTCATATGTTAATGGAATGGTTGTCATAGAGGTAAGTCAGTGTTCATATGATAGAGGAACTGATTAAATGTGTCTATTGATGAAAAGTTCAGTTATAAGTTGTGAACTAAGAAAATTGAATGAATCAGATTAAAGGTAAGCGACGGTATGACGGATGTGTGTCGGGTAAGGTAAGAATATTAAGGTATAATTGAAATGTAAAGCTGAGGGATGAAAGAGAAAGTAAATAGGAAGGGATAGCAGGGCAGATCGCTAAAGGATCAGGTACATCTCGAAGTGTGATATATGAGGTACGTTTCGACATCCTTGTGATTTTACTTGAAAGTGGGAGCCCTGTGTGGCAGAGATATGTTGTATATATATTGGCCCTGTGAGGCATGTTGGTATTTGCTGCGTGCAGGTTTTGAGATAGTAAGAAATGTAGAGGAAACTCCGCCGAAAGTTTTGTAGAATCTAAAGGAGATAAGATATAAGCTTGTAATATGTCCTAACGAGAAAAGATGTGGTGCAAAAGGTAATGGCAGGACGAGATTAAGTCAGGAATATCGTTAACCACTACAAAAGATGAGTTAAATACTATTGAATTGATAGTAATGGAAATTATAAGAGCGACATTCATATGGTAAAGAGATATACTAGAGTAAATTAGGGAGACTAGTAGTACTAAATACGACATAGAAAGAGAAAAGGGTAACTCCAATAAAGTGTGATACTGGAGTATTGATTGAATGGATAAGCACAAGTAAGATATGATAAGTCTATTAGCAAATAAAGTAACAGCACCATGGAGATAGAGGTACGAATATGAAAGGTTATAATGAATGTGAATATGTTGGTGAGACAACTTACATGGTAAGTGTGGTAGGGCTGATTAGAAAGCACAACAGGTTGAGTATACTTACTTTGCAAGGTTTATTCTATGTTACAAGTAGGCTTACGAACGAGGTAAAGAAGTGGCACTCTATAGCGTTGATTATGATCAAGATATAATGAGAGTGTGGCAAGAACTGTAAGACAATGTAAGTAAACTATAACGAGGAAACGACTAAAGATGTGACATGTTCTATATGAATAAAGAAGTGAATGAAAGCGTTAAACCAGCAAGCGAGCCATGGGGCAGTAAATGAGAAAGCTTGAAAGGCCTTGTTAGAAAAATCCAACATAGAGGTTTCGCAATGACAGAAATGATAGCAAGCGAACTTGAAAAAGGAATCAGAGAAATGTGATATGGCAAAGTAGTAGTAGTTTGTGATTGGTATAATCAAGAGTATAAGTGATATCTTTAGCTGGATGTGAAAGACCAAGACTACAGAAAGATGAATAACGAAATAGGACGGTTATTAGAAAAAGGATCAACACAATAAGGATGAGAGGGGATGATCAGAATGAACAGAATAAGTTTTGAAAGCGAAGAATGGATTGTACAAAGGTAGTATATTTTAAAGGACAAGCGGTACTAAGTTAGGAATAGGGTTCCTTGTGAGAACAATAAAGGATTGATCATAGAATGGGAGGAAATAAGATAAATCGAGGAGGAAGGAATGTAAAGAAATAAGGAAGGGGAATAGAAAGAAAAGGAAATGCGCCACAAAGTACGCGCACTCAAGAAATAGTCTTGTTATGATTAAAGGAAGATGCATCTCCTACGAATATCCTATACCAAGTTAGAACGAGTAAAGTATATGAAGTAATAAGTTGAAAAGAAAAAGATAATCATGAGTTATGAGTTTACCGTACGACGATAAAGCGATAGAGTAAAGCTGTCATCAACGATGAATACAATATGATTATGATGGGTTTTGAAATCAATGTTGAGTGCAACACAAGAGTAAAAGAGTATGAGGCATAAAGGGGTAATGGTTACGCATGGGACTTAGGCCCTGGAAAACAAAGATAACGTTACAAGTGAACTGTGAGCACCGAAAAAGAGAGCAAATGACACTGCATGGATGGTATGGATAAATAGGCATACTACTATTATGAGTATCCCTATGGGACAGGAGTTTTTAATTGGAGCGGATTTAGACATTGACTCATAACTACCAGATGAGCTAAGTAAAATACATTCTTGTTCGGATTGCCATGTCAGTTGTATTACTTGATTACAAAACTGCAAGATGAGTATGTTAAGACTTCAGACATGAATTATCATAGCTATAAATTATGGGAAACGGCATGAATAAGATGTAGTATAGTAAGGGATATATGAATTCAAGATTTGCAGGTGAGGCAACGGATCTGAGAATGGTACAAGTAAAACCCTTAAAGGGGGGAAGCGAGTAAAGAGAATGCAAGTGTAGAGATTGAAATGATGGACCCTAAGGTGACAGATATAGACTCTAAAACAAAGAGTGAGAGTTACACAGAAATGAGTTTAATAACTAGTAAATAAACGAACACGAATTGAGCAAGCATCTGAGACTGTACGGGAAATCATTCATGAAGACCTTGAACCACGTGACATTGAGAGAAAATAACTCAAGGGGTATTGTAAAGGATGGCGATGTTATACTAGAATAGAGGCAAAGGCACTAACGGTAAAGTCGTAGTTAATGATATTGCGATTTATAAGCGACAATTAAGAAAGGGACCTAAGGTTTTCTATAGTATAACCTAAGATATGATAATCAAGGGAAAAATAAAGGAAGGAAGAGAGCATGACGAGATAATTTACTACAGATAGACAAAAGAGTATGGGTATATATAATCACCGAGCCTGGCCATGGTAGGGTACGCGAAAAACAGAACCTTCGTGGTCGGATATGTTATGTAAATGATATGTATACGAATATGACTATGGATACGATATGTAAATGAGTACGATTATGAATACGGATACAGATATGGATACATGTATATGTATAGATGTGTATGTACACGAAACACGCAAGAACGATTATGTAACTTGCAAGTATTTATACGTCGCCAATGAAATCAATGGGTACTTAAAAGGAGGAGTAAGAGGTAAGCAAGAATAGTGTGGTCATGATATTCCGGGTCAGTTGAAGGGAAATATATGGCGAAATTTTCGTAAAATCCCGGATAGCTTAACATTCGAGGACGAATGTTCCCAAGGGGGGAAGAATGTTACACCTCAAAAAAAATTTCTGTTCATGCACAGTGAATAGACTGACGAAGGATACGACGTATGCGATGTTTGATGAGTAAGAAATAATATTTGATGATTCTAAACGAGATTTCAAAGACATTTGAGGTAGGAGACGAAAGTTGCCAAGGAAAGCAAGGTATATGTTGTGTGTCAGGCAAGAAATTACGAGCATCGAATTAATGAGGACTTAATGATGTCTTGAAGAAGAATTATAACATCCCTTAGATTATTAATGAGGTGATAAACAAGTGCTAAGAAGGTTCCTTAAGGATTGGAGATCAAATGAAGTGACAAGAAAAAGATTAGTGAAAAGATGAGTTATACGGTTCGTATAATGTTATACAGTCCGTATAATAGTCCGCAGAATGGTCACAGTGAAGTCCTTCATTGATGAGATTATAGGGTCACTTATACGGACCGTATAAAGTTATACGGCCCGTATAATGTGCCGTATTATGGTCATAGAGGCAAGATGTTGAAGAGGTCATTTTACGGTCACTTATACGGCCCGTATAATGTGCCGTATAATGAACACAGAAGAGAGAATTTGACGGGGTGATTTCACGATCACTTATACGGACCGTATAAGTGTTCGTATAATAAAGTCGGGACAGATTTTTAATTTATAAAAAAGGGCACCCAAAGTTCATTTATTTCATTCCCATTTCTCCTCCACAACTCAAGAGTTCTCTAGAAGCTTCCACACACTTCATATACAAGAACCCAAGAGAAATTGATGATCAACTTCATCAAACCAATAAAATCAAGTATAAGAAACACATTAAAGCTCATCCAAGTCAAGGAATATCAATGGGAGTGAACTAGGTGTTGACACCCAATTTTGTCCCTCCTTATTCCAATTTTATTAACGAGCTAAATACTTTATTTTCACTACTATTTTTATTGCTATTAATATTAATATCGTTATCCCTCTTATTACTTACATCTTCACTATTTTACTATCAACATTACTAGCATTACTTTATCACAATTTTTAATGGTTCGTCGTCATTTCATTTTCGGATTTGGACTTGTTAAATTAATTATAAGTCAATACCTTATTAAATCCTTTATTTTCTACATATTAATCACTAATTGGCATCATAATATATATACAAGTTAATCACCTTGAAGTTGTAGAAGTTAATTACTAAGGAACCCAAAGAGAATTAAATTGAAGGAAGAAAAGGCCATAAAACTCGGCCAAATTGGCCCAAACCTGACCAAAACGGCCCATCAGATGAGCAGCCCATTTTTGGATAAAACCCACCCTTCCTCAGACCTAATTCACACACAGCCACGCTCCCCTTCTTTTTTCCCCTTTCCATTTCAAGAAAAGGTCCAAGCTCTTGCCTCAGCCATGGAAGATCTTGACCATGCCATTTTGGTGCAACGACCCCCTCACAATCTCCAGCTCATCTCTTTCCTCTTTCAAGAAAGATCCATATTTCCACAACAATGGCAGACTCTAAATTACACCATTTTCGTGCAATACATTGCTCTCTCATCTTCAACGGTTTGGTCAACACAAATGGCCAAAAAACTTTTGAAGTTTCTGAAAAAGATCAACTTTTAGAGATTTGATTTTGATTCAAAACGGCTAATTCATGTAAGATTCCCGCCCAAGAACTTTAGACCTAGAAAAATCTAGCTCCTTTCTCCTATAAATATAGCCTTATATCTTCAGAAAAGGGAGACATTTTTCAGCCGCCGCTTGAACGACCTGGAAATCCTTAGCGTTCTTCTTCTATGATTTTTCATCTTTGGATTACTACTCCAAACCTTAAAATCGTTTAAACTATTCATTCTGTCTTGGCGGACTTTAGCCGCGGCAGAGATTTTCAAACTCATTTGTGTGAGGTTCGGATCTGTTCATAACGTGAGACTAGATTCGAGGTGTCGAAATCCCGTTCACTGCACCCACAAAAGGTAATTTCTCTTTTCTTTCAGTAGTTTCTATTTTCCGGTTCTGTTAAGTTATGTGATTTTCTGAGTTTGAATGTTTGTGGATTTCTCTTGGTCTTCGTGTGTGCATGTATGAAGTGACCCTCCACCATATCTAATTTATGTTGTTAAACTTCATGTTGATTATGTTGAAGTAGGCATTTACACTCTTGTTGCTTTCCTAACTCTATATGTTGGTTAAAGAAGCATAATTTTTCTTTTCCTTTAATGTTCATTTCCATTATTAGTTAAGCCCCATTTGAAGCTGAGATGACTGTCTGCTTGTTATCTTTTATTTGGTTCTATACCAAAATCCATGTCAAGTTTCATGTAGAATTCATGTTTCCATACTTTAGCCTCTAATTATTTATGAGATGTAAGAAGGACTATAGGAGTTATTTGTAGTTGTTTTTTTTTAGTAGTATCCCTGCCTTCCCATTTTAGTCTCAGTTCTTTTGAAGATCATTGGGTATAAAATGGTGATTGATCTTGTCGAGAATCTGTCCAAGGTCTAGTTAAGTTCACGCTACTTTAAATCTGTAATAAAAGGTTCTCTTTTAATCTTGATTGGTTTATAGAGGATGAGGAGTCATTTCGGGCTTTTAATAGTTAGAGTGAAAGCATGCTAAGGCTAAACAACCTTTTACTGTCTTGTATGATCATTGAGAATGTAGTTGAACTGAAATAATCCTCTAGGAATAGTTCAAGAAACCTAAAAGAAGGCTTAACGGTGAAATACTCATCATGTTCTTAATTTCTATGTTCTTATTCTCTGTCAAGTCCTGACTTCAGTTTGAGAATGAATATGCACCTGTGATTTTTATTTACTGTTTTCTGCATTAGTTCAGTGTTGGTGGAATATCAGTGGTAGTTCAGCCCTTTTCTGCATTTGTGCGTCTGGTGATGTTCCCGTTTGAAACTTCATGGTTTTAAAGAGTTTTCAGTTTAGTTATATCCCCCCTTTGCTTGGCATATCAGTGGCTTTAGATTGAACAAACTTTCTTTCTCTTCTAAGCATTGAAGTTGTTTATTTTCTGAACTGGTATACATCAGCTAAATCTAGTTGTAGCAAATATGCTGGAAGTATTAGGGTTGTTTCATCTGCAATAGTTTTGAGATTTCTCTTGAACCCGTTCTTGTCTTGATTATCTTATAAAAACAATTAGAAGTTTCTTAGAAAAATTTAGCAATGCACTATTTTGACTCTGTTTCATTTTAAGTACAGCTTCCTTTGCTTAATCTAAATGTGCTAACTCTTGCTAAGTTATGAGGTTATGTTAATGGAAATCATTTACTCTTAAATTCCTGGAAATTTGAAAGTTGAATCCCTAGATCTATTTCAAAACCTAAGCTAAGTCAATATTCATTTAATAAGAGCAGAGATTTTATTTCATTTAGCTATTGTTTATCGGGAAAACTATTCTTGGATACTCATTCTTCATCCTCTTTCTTTGCATGAACTGGGAATTTTGAATCCCAAACATCCTTGAGGTGCTCCGACAACCTAGCTGCTATATTCATGAGATAATGTTGCTTGTTGTTGTTTCTCTGTGATGAACTGCTACATGTCTTAGGCAAACAGTTGATGCATTTGAGGCTTAAGCCTATACAGAACGTTACAGTTCTGCCCTGCCAAATGGATTGCTTGCCATAAGCTGCTATAACACCTCTGTTTTCTTCCATGTTCGAGGTGCACAGAAGGCATTGAAACTTGGCAAAAATGTTCCATTAATTTGTTTCGTTGTGTTGGTTTATTTATCTCTATCTGTTTGTGTGATATTTGGTGAACAACAAGACTAACAATTGGTTTTATTTGGTTGTGCTAAATTTCACCTACAGTTAGTAACTAAGGGAGTAATTTTATCACAGATAGGAGTATCCCCCCCCCCCCCCCCCTATTTCGTTACTTTAGCACATAGTGTAAAATTCATTTTTTTTTCCACTCATTTTCCTTTTTTCAAAGCCATTCATTAGAATTCAAAATATTTTCAGTTTAAGGAATGGTTTGGCAGGTTGTGTTTATTAGTGAAATCTTTTTTTTAGAAAAGAAAACTAAATTGAAGAAGAATCACATCTCCTCAACTCTCGACGCATATCAAATTTTCAAATGAACTAGTTGCCTTAGAGTCTTTTCCTAATTTTGGGTCTTAATGGGAAATATGCTGAACTCCACTCTATTTTCAAAAAAATATATTCAAATACAATATTATTTTCTACGTCAAACAATTTTTTTTTATAGTTAAAATCGACTACTTTATATGCTAATACTAATATTTCACAAGTATTTTTTTTTAAAAAATAAAAACTATTTAAGTCCGGTCGGTTAACCGATGTTAATGGACCTTAAAGGATGCCTAATACCTTCCCTTTAGATTAGTTGAACCCTTACCTAGATCTTTTGGTTTCGTAGACTTTAAAATAGAGTTAACTTTAGATAATTACTTTAATCAACTTTAGGTGCCCTAATTCACCATAATAATTAGGTGGCGACTCCTTAACTTTAATTAACCCCGGAATTATCGGAATGTTGTAAACCATTTTGACTCTGGTTAAAATGGGGTATAACACTAGGGTTTTGGTGCAAGAGAAGTATTTCAACTCAAGGCTTATTTCTACACTATCAAAGGTAAGTTTTATGGTATTTCCATGTTATTTAAGGTATTGGAAAGTTGAAACACTTGGATTGTAGAAGGAGGTAGAAAATGGGTCATGAATGTGTGAATAGTGACATTTTGAGTAGTAGTTTGGAGTGAATCATGAATATTGAGATGTGGTGATTATAAGTAGGCTATAAATGATATTAAGGACATGGGATAAGTATTATATGTGAGAAACCGTACTAGTATACTATGACCATGAATATGGATGAATTGAAGTGGAATGGTGAAATGACGGTAATGTAGATGAATAAAGATTGTTGGTTATGATATTGTGAATGTTGTTATAAATGTTTGGGAGTTGACATACAATATGGGGAAGGTTGTACAGACAAAGGAAATGCTGCCCAAATTTTCTCTAGCTTTAGTAAGCACGTTCATATAATCGATTAACTAACGTTAATGCGAATTCTCTTGAAGGTAGAAACGTGAGCATTGAAGGAGAACAATCAAGCGATGGAATTGTTAAACGAAAGAGGTATGTAAGGCTAGTCCTTTCTTTCTAAGGCATGACTCTTATGGTATGAATCCTCCTATCTTTTCATGGTTTTCCTACATAACGGGAGTTATGAATCTACGAGTACAAAGAGCTTCATACGAGATAAAGAAAAGAGATGCATTACGAGCATGACAATACCGATGATGAATCTAAGTCTAGAGTCCTAAAGCTCATGATACGATATTCCTACGAAGCTAATGATCCTTATATGATTCCTATGATATTATTTCCCTACCTCTCCATGACCTTCTTACATTTCGGGAACTAGACAATATTGATAAAAAGCTTCTTATGAGATAAAGATGAGAAATATGTCATGAATACAAAAATAATGATGGTAAGTTTAAGCCTAGAGATTCTAAAGCAAGATATGATGTCTACGAGATGTATGCGATGGCAATGATGATGATGATGAATTTAAGTATAAAGAATCCTAGAGTAACATACGATGTCCATGAGGCTAATGATCCTAAATATGGTTCCATTGATGCTTTCCTTGTGTACACTCACCTTAAAATATTAGTCCCTTCAAGGTGAGATATGATGAATATGATTACTCCATAATGTAATCGGGGGTTCTCGACCTTATGTCACCCCGACATTGTTATAGATTGTCTATAAGCTCTAATGCTTGTCCTATGACTAATGCTCCGAAAAGTTACGAGTCTATGTTCATAGGTGGTTCCATATGAGATAAAGGTATGAGATATGCCATAGATGCGATGATGGTAATGATGAGTCTAAGTTTAGAGATTATAAAGTCTACCATGCGATATTCTTACGAAGTTCATGCTACGAATATGATATGATTCTCATAGATTGTCTTTAAATTCAAATGCATACTCTATGAAAGGTTATGATAAGCTTATGAGATATATGTGATAATAACGATGACAATGTTGATGGTGATGACGATGATAATAGTGATCACGCTAAAGATATTTATGGGCTTTTATGTATATGTGCCTATGTATGGCTATTATGAAACCTCGAGCTTATATGGCCGGGTAGACTATATGTGTATGTATATATATATATATATATATATATATATATATATATATATATATATGATGCGCGCGCACCACTGCAGTAGGCATGGACAACACTGAGCCTTGGTGGGGCCAGGCACGGACAACATTGAGCCTTGGTAGGGCCAGACACGTATAACACCAAGCTTTATTATAGCTGGGCACGTAAGACACCGAACCTATATAATCGGGTACGATACTACTAGGTATTAGAATGTATAAAAAGCCCGAAGGATATGTATGTGATACTGTCGAGCCATTATGTGGCCGAATACGGATAATGTTTAATGTATAGGAGTAGATACGGTACTATGATATACATATATGATACGACGATATACGCGCTATGATGATACATGTACTATAGTTATGTACGATATAGGCACGAAAGGTATCCACCCTTGAAAGTTATGCAGGTTATGTCTTCATCTTATGTCTTATGATTTCTCCATTATGTTTATTTCATTCAGGCCTTACATACTCAGTACAATATTCGTACTGACGTCCGTTTTCTTTGGACGCTGTGTTCATGCCCACAGGTAGACGGGGAGGCGACCCAGATTTATAGAAGCCGATAAGCAGACTTTTGAGAGCACTCCATTATTCCGGAGGTGCCATTGATTTACTATTTAGTGTACATATATGTTTGGGCACGACGGGGTCCTATCCCGTCCACATGTCTAGTATTCTAGTAGAGGCTCGTAGACACGTATGTGTGGGTAGCATGGTCTCACGATGTTATCATTGTATGTATATTATGTTGATAGCCGAAGGGCTTATGTGTATAAAAGCATTTATGTTTCCAAATGAAAAATGGTTTTCCTATGATTTGAGCGTTTAATTAATGAATGAATGCTTGATGGGTACGTTGGGTAACGGTACGAGTGGTGCTCGGTAGTTAGCCCAGGGTACCTGTCATGGCCTCTAGTCGGGTTGTGACGGTACTACAATGCTCTAAAAATCAGATTTTCTCAGTTTGATCCTTGAGGTCAAGGATCTCTTTTGGGATGGAATAATTGATAGCAGAAGTGCAATTAGAATTGAAGTCAGGAAAATAGTTGGTGTTCAAAAGTTAGTTAGCCACATCAACAGTTAGTTAGAGGAGTTGGTTAGGCAGTTTTCAAGTTAGTTCATTAGCTGTAACTGGTCGAGTAGTTAGTAGATATTTTTCATTGTATTCAACAACTATAAAACATTGTATTGTATGGATTGAAATCATCAATATACAGATTCATAATTCTCTCTCTAAACTTCTATTCTCTCTTCTATTCTATTCTAGCTCTTCTTGTTACATTGAGCTGTCATTCTCGAGTTAATAACTCTTGCACCAGCATTCAAACCTCGAATTCTTTACTGAATTCCTGCATTTGAGTAACAATAATACCTCTCGAACCCTATGGAGTCAATCTAGGTTTTTTCCTTATCATAATCCGTAGCTAGAATTAGAGGAAAGAAATTCTTGGTTAGTATACTTCATGCAAAGTTGGTTTCTACATCAAATCGATAAATACGTATATTCAAATATCAGTAAAACACCTTAGAATTCATAGCAAGGATTCAAAATCAAGGAAAGAGAAAACGAAGGGTCTAACTCACCTAAATTTGTAACCAATACTCATCCTAGAGTTTAAACTATCAAGCTTGATGTACATGAATTGTTGGTAATTCAAGCTGATAGACATATTGAACGATCTGAATGAATATGTAAGTTAATTTACCGGGGTCCTAACAGCGTGACGGTCATTTCGTTTGTTGGATACATGCTTGTAGAATATTCAGACGTGACTTTGCTATCTGTGAGAAAGCCAGATTCCTTAGCTTGAGGAAAAATAGCATCATTAGTCAACATCACAACCACTATAGACATGTCTGGCCTGTATTCTGGAAATTGTTGTACACATAATAGAGCGACATGGATTAGGAGTTGCAATTCAGAAATATAACACGAACCCGTTGGATGCATATCAATTAGCTCCAATGGTCTACCTTCTTTGTAAAGTTTCCATACCTGTCAATAACACAAATAATACATAATCAAGAAACATGTAGCAGTTGATGTGCCTTCAATGGATTTAAGTTAAATGCAGTTTAACTATCATAGATTAATTACCAGGTTATTATTATAGAGAAATATCTTGGAGTGCCTTATAAGTGACCTCATTGTTCAAAGATTATTTTATAACGTTAGTGCACAGAATTTAAACTCACCTTTAATTAACATAAAAGACTTACATGTCCGAGAAGGTTGATACTGTGACTTCAATGGGAAAATCCTCTGTTTCTCCGACCACTTATTATTTCTAGCACTAACATGCCATACATCTGATTTTAGTGAGAAAACACATGGACCACATACTTTGGGGACATGTAGTCACTGCATCACATATTAACCTGAAAATAATATTAAACAAAGCATATTATACTCAATATAAATGCTAAACAGTGAGTAGTATTAAATTTCTTACTGTGTCCCAACCACTTGGTGTGTATTAGCACAAGTCTTATTCCCTACAACGCTTCTAGCTATGTCAAAGTCTGAGATCTTGGGGTTCATGTCAGTATCTAGCAAAATGTTACTAGCTTTGAGGTCTCTGTGGATGATTCTGTGCCGAGAATCATGATGGAGATCTTCTAGCAATTCCATTGATGATGTTGAAGTGCTTAGACTAGTTGAGTATCAAGCTCTTCTTTTCATCTGTTAACAGGTCCAATTAGTATAATTACTGATGATGTAACTTCTTTAGTATGCTAAATAGAAACTAGCTCAACTTGTAAAGTCCAGTTCCGTGAGCAAATATTTTCATTGTTTAAAAGCACATGCTCCTTCTCCAAATTGAGTGCAACTAAACTGTGATCAAACTTGAACGATTTACTATGTATAGTACTCGAGTTTTATGTGTGAAGCAAAAGTAAGACTAATGATGCCAAATATGAAGAAATCAAGACTTCTACTGGGCATGTATTTCTGGACCAGCATTTTTCTCCTCCTGCAATGCAGCATCTTATAAGCTTCACAAGATTTCTATGCTAGAGTTTGACAATGCAAATAACTTCATTCTTGAACTCGTTAACTCCTTGCGAGAAAGACTTGGAGAGCATACTAAAAGCAATTACAGAATCAGTAACTATACTAATTGTTGGAAGACCTATTAACAGATGGAAAGAAGAGCTCGATACTCAACTGGCCTAAGCGCTTCAACATCATCAACGAATTGCTCAAGGACTTTTGTATCTCCATCAAGATTCACGCATTTTGGATGCTGCTAGTGAAATAGCCCTTCTGGCTATATTTTCTGTTACTCCACCTGGAAATATCCCAATTCACAGGTCCGAGATCTAAATCTATGAATTGAAAGGTTGTTCAGGGGGAAGTTATTGTCTATCGTTGGCCTCTATGGAAGAATTAGTTGGGGGACCCGAGAGGCGGTGGTTTACTCTATGGTGGATGTTAGCGGTTCGAGTCTGCTTATCTCAAACTAGTAGCAGTAAATAGGAGAGAAAATTAAAGTTACAACTTACAAAAAAAAAAAAGTAAAAGAATTATCCTTAGAGACCTCAAAGCTAGTAATATTTTGCTAGATGCTGACATGAACACCAAGATCTCGAATTTTGGCATAGCTAGAAGTGTGATAGGGAATGAGATGGGTGCTAATACACACCATGTGGTTGGGACACATTAAGCAATTTGATACTAACACCTTTTAGCATTTAGATAGCATTTATCTTATCTACTGCTCCTACAATATCCTCTGTCTAAAACCATTTTCTTTTTAATATGTGATGCGGTGGTTACATGTCCCCGGTGCATGTTGTTTTCTCAATAAAATCAGATGTATTTAGATCTGGCATAATAGTTCTAGAGATAACCAGTGGTCAGAGAAATTCAGGATTTTCCCATGAAAGTCATAGTATCAACCTTCTTGGACATATAAGTCTTGTATGTTAATTAAAAACGACTTAAGTTCTGTGCACTGAAAGGTGTAACATTACAACTATCACCTGTAACCAACCTGATATCACTGATTAAATTACATTGATAGGGCAATATTGTCAATGTATAGCTTGAATCCATTAAAGACACATTAATGATTGATACATGTTCCTATTATGTACTGATTGTGTTATTAAAAGGTATGGAAACTTTATAAAGAAGGAAGACTATTGGAGCTGATTGATGTGCATCTGACAGATTCATGTTATTCAACTAAATTTCTAAGGTTAATTCATGTCGCTCTATTATACGTATAACATAGTTCAGAAGACAGGCCATACATGTCTAAAGTGGTTATGGGGTTGTCGAATGATTCCATTTTGCCTCAAGCTAAAGAACCTGGGTTTTTCACAGAAAGGAAATTCCCTGATTCTAGATACTGTTGTTAAATCACCAAATCTACCACGAAATGAGACAATAAGAAATTAGGGTTGAGGGTCGGTGAGAGAGAAGATAAGGAGAGAGCCTTTCATTCATATTGAAGAAGAAGAAGAAAAATGAATAATCTGTTTACAAATGACTTGGGCTCACAGTTAAGTAGTGACCCGTAAAATAATTACAATTTGGACCGAGCCCGATACAAATTAAACAAATACAAAAATGTTGGATCAGCCCATATCACATATTCTAACATCCCCCCGCAAGGTGGAGGGTGATAATACACCCAACTTGAGAAGATGGGAATGGTGAGTAGACCCGGTCAAAATCTTGGTAAACATATCAGCCAACTGAGTGGCACTTGAAGTGTATGATAGAGCGATCAACCCATCAGCCAGTTTGCTCCGGACAAAATGGCAGTCAAGCTCGATGTGCTTAGTCCTCTCATGGAATACTGGGTTCCTTGCAATGTGAAGAGCTGATTGATTGTCACATAACAAGGGGACTGAGGAAGGAGCAGGCAGTCCAAAATCAACAAGCAGGCGAGATAACCAGGTGAGCTCAGCAACTGCCTTGCTCATGGACCTGTATTCAGCTTCAGCCGAGGAAAGGGAGACCACTGGTTGTTTCTTGGACTTCCAACCAACCAGACTGCTACCCAGCAATATGCAGAAACCAGAAACTGATCGCCTGCTATCAGGGCATGAGCCCCAATCACTGTCACAGAAAATACTAAGAGAAAAATCAGGTGTATTGTTGAAGAAAATACCAACATCAGAGGTCCCCTTAAGATATCGAAGGAGATGTAGGGTAGCTTTCATATGGGGAACACAAGGCCTCTGCATGAACTGACTCAAGTGTTGTACAGCAAAACAAATGTCAGGCCTAGTGTTGGTTAAAAAATTTAACTTCCCTACCAAACACCTATATTCCTCTGGTTTAGGTAACACATCTCCAACACCAGCTTGAAGTTTTACATGCATTTCAAGAGGACAGACTACCGGAGAGGAGTCAATGGCATGAAAATCAACAAGTAAATCATGGATAAATTTCTTTTGGTGGAGAAGAACCCCATCAGGAGAGTGCACCACTTCAATGCCTAAGAAGTAGTTCAGAGAACCCAAATCTTTTATTTTGAACTGCTCATGTAGGAAAGCTTTCAGGGAATCAATTTCATGTAGATCAGTCCCAGTTATAATGATGTCATCCACATACACTATGAGCAACACCACAGAATCATGAGTTATTTTGGTGAAGAGAGAGTAATCATTCAGGGAATGAGAGTAACCTCTTCAATAAAGGGACTGAGATAACTTGGCATACCACTGCCTGGAAGCCTGTCTGAGGCCATAGAGAGACTTTTTCAACTTACAGACCAATTGAGTAGAAGAAGAGGGGACATATAGGCCAGGAGGAACTTTCATAAACACTTCCTCATCTAAATCTCCATGGAGGAAGGCATTATTGACATCTAGTTGGTATAAAGGCCACTGTTTCTTGACAGCAACAACAATTAAAGTCTTAACAGTAGACATCTTAACAACAGGTGAAAAAGTCTCATGGAAGTCTATGCCTTCAACTTGTGTGTCACCTCTAACTACAAGCCTAGCTTTATACCTCTCTATGGAGCCATCAGCCTTGTATTTAACTTTGTAGACCCACTTACATCCAATAGGTTTCTTGCCAGGTGGAAGTTCAACAATGTCCCATGTGTTATTCAATTCTAAAGCATCAAATTCCTTCTGCATAGCAGTTTGCCAGGTAGGGACTGAGACTGCCTGAGAGTAAGTGTGAGGCTCAAACACATGAATTTGACTAGAAGTAGATGGGACAGACCCAGAACTATGGGAAGATGGAGCAGACTCAGAAAAATGTGAAGTGGACTGGCAAACATAGCTATCAAGGTAAGAAGGTCTGGTGCGAGGTCTGGAAGAGACTCGAGAAGGAAAATGATGAGGGAAAGTGGGTGGGGGTTGAGTAGGTGGAGGAAAATGGGGAGCAGGGGAAGGAGGAAAGCCATGAGAATTAGTGGCACATGGTGGAGGAGGCTGATGTTGGGCAGAAACAGAAGTAGGGGGAAAAGGATCATCAAAACAACTGAATAGGGAAGGGGACAGTGTGAATGAAGGTGGTTTGGAAGTAAGAGTGAAAGGAAAAATGTGTTCATGAAACACAACATCCCTGGTCACAAAAGTCAGTTTGGAAGTGAGACTATATACCTTATATCCTTTCTTGGCAAAAGGGTAACCCAAAAATACACATGGCATGGCTTTGGGCTGAAATTTGTCCCTTTGAGTTTTGGGAATGGTGGAGTAGCATAGACAACCAAAGGCTTTAAGATGAGAATAATTTGGCTATTTATCATATAGACTTTCATAAGGACTTTTGGCATGTAACAAGCTGGAGGGGAACCTATTTATTAGATATGTGGCAGTAAGGACACAATCTCCCCAAAACCTGATGGGGAGGGCAGACTGGAAAAGAAGGGCCCTAGCTATTTCTAACAGGTGCCTATGCTTCCTCTCTACCACCCCATTTTGTTGTGGGGTGTGACGGCAGGTGGTCTGATGGAGGATGCCTTTGTCAGAGAAGAAGGTGGAACCAGCAATGCTGGAGCCTAATTCCAGTGCATTGTCACTCCTAACAATCTTAACTTGCAATTGAAATTGACTTTTTGTCATGAAAATAAAAGATTTTAGTAGATCAAAGTCATTGCTTTTAGCTCCCATTAGATAAGTCCAAGTAGCCCTAGAGCAGTCATCTACAATGGTTAAGAAATACTTGGATCCATTTGTGGTTGGAGTGTGATATGGACCCCAAGTGTCAATGTGAATCAGTTGGAAGGGCTTAGTGGTTTGAATACTACTATCAGGGAAGGGCAACCTGGTTTGTCTTGCCAAGGGACAAACAGGACAAGGGAAAGACTGCTTCTGTGACAAATTTCTAAGACTAGGTATGGTCCTCATTTTTGAAAAAGGAATGTGACCCAACCTGTAATGCCATATCATATCTAATTTGTTAAAATGTGATGCATGAGCATGAGTAACAACACTGCCATTAGGAACAGGACAGGTATTAGGAATAGGTGATGTTATATTATTAGGAACAACAGTGTTATCAAAAGTTACATCATGAGCAGAATCAGTATGTATACCAGAAGAAAAATCAGAAGCATCAGAAAGGGCATTCTTATCAGATAATGCAGAATTACAAACAGTTGAAACAGTAGGAGTGGGAGAGATAGATGTAACAGAGGTTGAAGATCTAGGCAGAACCAACTTGTAGAGGCCTTTATCCACTTTACCAAGAACCAGAGGCTTCTTCAAGGAAGGGCCCTGTATAACACATAGATACTTGGTAAATAGAACAAAGCCATTAAGTTTTGACAGTAATTTGTGAATAGATATTAGATTGTATTGGAAACTAGGAACATAGAGGACATGGTCAAGTACTAAGTTGGGAAATTTGTATCGGGCTCGGCCCAAATTGTAATTATTTTAACAACTGTACAAGAATATATTCAATAAATGAATTTACTGTTACACAGTTAGATCCCCAGTAAACTAAAATGCATGTTCATACAGATCTTTCAATGACAAGCTTGAATTACAGAAGGGTTTCAGGGTGTATCTTCCAATTAAGATTTTACATTTTATAAGTTGTATAAAGAAACTTACCAGCAGTTCGTGTATACATCAAGTTTGTTAGTATAACTTACCAATTTGGCCTATGTTACTTGGTTTTGTTATACTTACAGATACGTATGGATTGTTGCCCACAGAGGCAGATCCAGAATTTAAATATGGGTTCAACCTTTAAGGTTCTTAATTAAAATTTAAAATTATGGATTCAAAATTACTACATATGCAATTCTTAATGAACTTTTATCTATACATTTTATAATGCATTGTCGAAAGTACTGGTTCAAATGAACCTGGTGATGATATTGAAGCCAATTCAAATTAAGTTGGGAGTATGTGTTCATTGATAGCACCATTTGCTATGTAAATATGTCATAAGATTCGAAAGAACATAGGTCGAAAGCATCCATATATTATGTCTTCATAGATAGCACGATTTGCTATGTAAATATGTCTTAAGATTCGAAAGATCATAGAACGAAAGCATGGGTATATCAGAATATAAGATAAGAACATAGAGCCACCACAAATCAGAATCTGTTGGATAATCCCACCCCACCCACGACTCTCTTGTATAATATTCATAGCATGTATTGACATACGATGAGCCTAACAACATGTCATGTAGTAGTAATTTCCTTTAGCGGCACCTTACTATATCCAAGTGGTTCTAAGATTTAATTTTAATGAGTCTATCTTCTAATATATGTAGAACGTAGAACAACAATAAAACAACAAAAAAGAAGAAAAACGGATATTATAGATATCTCCACACGTGTTTAAGCCATACAAACCTTCTTTTCTTATACACTTCACATTCCGTTCTATGCTTGAAGATGAGTATTTTCATAGTTGAGAGGAGTGGGAGCTGATGGAGAGGGAAGAAGGATATGGTCTTTATTTCTCTTTTCTGTTTTTCCATAGTGTCTGCTAACATGGACAATGGCAAATACTAATGAGGATTCTGTTTGCTTAGTTAGAAAATAAGGTAAATTGTGATATGATTGAGTAATGACGAGGGATTGTTTTGGCTGCGAACTTTTCATGGAGGGCATAATTAAATCATTTCACATAGTTCATGGACAAATTTAGAATTTGAAACAAAAGTAAAGGTAAAAGGCGGTTCTAGGTATATTCTAATTAAGAAATGGATTTCCAAAGTGAAAAATTCCAACTGCTTATATGGATTTGTGATTTCTAGTACCATGGTAAAACTTTTTATAGCTAATAGATCAGGAAAAGAGATTAACATCTTTAGAAGTTTTGTGACTAAACATATCTGATACTTATATTCAATGAACAATAGAAATAGAGGAAAATTTCATCCATAAGTAGATAACATCTTCAGGTAGAAATTCCAAATTGCTGTTTAATTCAACTATTGTTGTATTATCCAAGAATCAAAGTTCTATGCTATTTCCAAAATTACTGTTCATGTGCACACAAGTCTAGATAGTTATCTTGTTCACACTCTACTGTGGATCTAACAATGTGATTCTAACTTCATTTTTCGAATTTCCTATCTATGATCCTGAGTTTGCTCCATCAATTATCTTTGTTTCTATGAATAAAACCTGGTTCCTGAGCTTCTGGCAATGGACTTCCATTAGCCAACATCAGAACCACATGAGACATGTTTGGTCTATCTGTTGGACAATATTGCACGCATAATAAACCCACTTCGATTGACCTCAAAACTTGAGAAATATGGCTAGAATCAGCTAGCTGCTCATCAATTTGTTCCAAGAACCTATCTTCTTTGTAAAACTTCCATGTCTGTCGTAGTTTAGATCATGGATCATGACAAATACCATGTGTTGTAAAGAAGAAAAAAGAGCATATATGTATAAAACAGACTATATATAGAGTGCCTAATGACCGAGAAGGGTAGGGTTATGATAAAATAGACAGACTATTCACATTTGTTGTGCAATTTAAATAAAATATGCATCTCTCTTCAAACTAACTTTATTGGGAAATCCCCCCCCCCCCCCCCCCCAATCATGCCGTGTACAATGAAATTTGAATATTTATGCATAACTAAAGAATGAGAAAACTACTTTTTGAGGTGAATAGGTCATTGGCATCATTGCATCAATTGATAAATGTCACGACCCGACTAGGGGCCGCGACGGGTACCCAGGGCTAACCACCGAGCACCGCTCGTGCTATCATTTCCTTAACCCATTTACCAATTATTCATCGATTCCTTGTTAATCTTAAAAAGATCTGGTTTTCATTACAAAATATAATGCTCTATCACAAGGACATATTTCAATATACTCATACACATACATACTATCCACGTCATGGAACCACATAACCCACATCTAGTAACTACGAGCCTCTATGGGATGACATATACTAATATACACAAAACGATCAACCGAGTAGCACCTCCGGAATAGTGGAGTGCTCCTGTAAATCTGTGGATGGCTCCTACTGATCTGCAGCGTCTCCCTGTCTACCTGTGGGCATGAGCACAGCATCCAAAAGAAAAGGATGTCAGTACGAACATTATACTGAGCATGTAAGGCATACATCAAGAAATAAGGAGAGAATAAAAAAGATAAAGTAAATGCAAGGAGATAACCCGTAATTGCTTGCCTCTTAAGGCGGATTCATGCATGCGTACTCATAAAACATCGTATCTTATATTGCTGCGGAACGTGCAGCCCGATCCATATATCATCATACACCGTACCCGACCCATAATGGGACTCAGTGAACATAATGCCGTGGAACGTACGGCCCGATCCATCACCCATATATCCCGCGTCCGGGCATCCCGCGTCCAGGATGAGATCATAATATGCCAGCTGACCAGGTGGCTATGCGTCTATAGCGCCTCACCTTTCCCCATATCCCCTAAAAACATTTTCATATCATATACTTATACATAATATACTTAGCATGCATGAGAGCCCAAGAAAAAGCTATGGCTCTATCAAAGTGACGTAAGGTCAGGAGTCTCCGACTATATTATGGATTGATCGTGGTCGTCATGTCTCACCTTGAAGGAACAATTATTATAAGGTGGACTATCAATGAAGAATACAGATATGAATAATAACATCAAGAGGAAACATAAAATAGGGTCATAATCTTATAAGAAGTCAATCCATATGTTTTTGGAGTCTTAGAGAAAATGTAGTCATCATTCATGAATAAAATCGAGAAGTCAATAGATGGCTCAACATTCTTATGTCGTCTTTGGAATCGTAACATTAGAACCTTTAAACATAAAAATCGTTCTCATCATAACATGCTCATCATATATGCTCATCGTAATATATGCATGAAGACTCTAGAACAACTATACTTTATCGAGGTGACAGAAGGTCGTGAACCCTCGATCCCATTATGAACATTTATAACCATTTTGCCTCACCTCGAAGGGATTAATGTATGAGGTGAGTATAAGCAAAGAATGACATCATATCACTACTAAACTCATAACATTGCTCTTATCTCGTATAATTATTCATGATCTTAGACTCTTAGCCTTTAGGAATGTAGGAGAATCATGAGGATGAAAGAAGAATCATGTCCTAGGATTCATGCCATGGAAGAAAAGGTCTAGCCTCACATATCTTGGACGTTTACCATTCCTATCGCTTGCTCGCTTCCCTTATTATGCACTCGTGTATACCCTCAAGAGAGTTCATGCGGTCGTTAGTTAAGCAATTATAAGAACGAACTTCTATTTCTAGGGAAAATTGGGCAGCATTTCCTTTGTTTCTACTACGTTTCCCACATTCTATTTCAGCTCCCAAACATTCACAACAATAATCACAATATAGAAACCAACAATCATCGTTTATATACATTTAGCAAAACCCACCAATTTCCTCCAATTTCTCCACATTTAGTGGTTTTAGCCTATCATCACATCTCTTCATACATCACACTTATCCCATGGTCTAAATGTTATTTATAATGTATTCATGATCACAACATATCAACATTCATTATTTCCATCCAACTACCATTCAATTGTGACACTACTCATCCTTTTAAAAACTCATTTTCCATGTTTTTCTACAATCCAAGCATCTTAGCCTTCCAATACCTTAAACAACATAGAAAAATCATTAAACGTACCTTAGATAATGGTGGAACAAGCTTTGAATGGAATTCTTCCTCTTGCACCAAAGTTTCACTTCGCCTCCTTAGGGTTTTCTTGAAGAAGATGGATCCTACTTGAGTTTCATATGCTTTGCTCCATGGATTTTATGTTGTTGATCTTCAATTCCCCTTGAATTTTCTTATAGATGAATGTTAGAGTATTCTCTAGAGGGTTCTTGAAGTGAAGAGTGGAAGTGAAATGAAAATAAAATGGGAAGGGTCCCTTATATTTAAAATTGAAATCTGGCCGACCTACTTTATACGGACCAACATATGGTCCGTATAATTTTTACTGACCGTATGTTGGACCGTATGTTTGGTCCAGTGAGCTATATTGTGCTGGGTCAAATCCACGGTTGGACATACGGTCCGTGGATTTTATACGGCCAGTATGTCTGGCCGTATGTTTGCCCAGTTTTTCGAGACTTGTTCTCGTCAACTCGTTTGATCTCCGATCCTTATGGAACCTTCTTAGCACTTGTTTAATACCTCAATACCAATCTTAGGGACATTATAACATGTCTATAACCATCATTATGCCATTACAGAATCGTTACTCATTATTTTCATCTGATACACAACATATGGTTTGCTTTTCCTTACTAACTTTCTTTCCTCATCTCGGATGTCCTTGAGAATCTTAATTAGGGTCATTTATATCATTTCTTGCTCGTCAAAACATCGCATACGATATTTCCTTCGCTCACCCATTCCCTGTACATGTACGGAGGATTTCCAAGGTGTAACAATAAAATTTCTGCTCATTGGGTCATAGCTGTATGCTCATGAATTTGTAAACTTTTTCCTTTTCATCTTTCAAAAACTTAAATAGTTGGGATTTAATTTAGTCCAAAAGATGTGTGATTCTATATTGAAAAGGAGGATATGCCAAAATGTTTTTACTATTACCTTGTTGTTTGGACTTATCTCGTCACACTCTATCGAGGATCTAACATTGTGATTGTGACTTCATTTATTGAACTAGATGTCTGCGATCCTAATTTTGCTTCATCAAATATGTTTCTTTCTGTGAAAAATCCTGGTTCTTTAGCTTTTGGCAGTAGACTTTCGTTAGTCAACATCTGAACCACAGAAGACATGCATGGTCTATCATCTGGACGTTGTTGCACACATAATAAACCCACTTGGATTGACCTTAAAACCTGAGAAATATTGCAAGAATCAGCTAGCTTCTCATCAATTAGTTCCAAGGACCTATCTTCTTTGTAAAGCTTCCATGCCTGTTTGAGTTTAGGTCACATGGATCATGCCAAATTCCATCTGTTGTTAAAAAGAAGATTACTTACGTGTATAATACAGAACATACTGTGCTTACATAACCGAGAAGGTTAAGGTTGTGATCTTGATGGACAAATCCTCTATTTCTCTTGCAACTAACAATCTCTAACACCAAGACGCCAAAGCTAAACACATCTAATTTTACCGAGAAAATCCCATCTACTACATATTTAGGGGACATTTGGGCCACTATGCCAAAAGACAACACGAAGATAATTAAAGAAGCGAGATGTCATATGAGAGTACTTTGTGTGTTATTAGAGATTCTTACTATGTCCCAACCACATGGCGTGTTTTTGCTCCCATCTCATTTCCTGCAACACTTCTGGCCATGACAAAGTCAGATATCTTTGGGTTCATTTCTATATCTAGCAAAACATTGCCTGCTTTAAGGTCTCTATGGATAATTCGTAGTCGAGAATCTTGATGGAGATACAGTAAACCACGAGCAATTCCGTTTATGATGTGGAAATGCTTTGGCCAATCAAGTAATTTGCTCTTTGTTTGGTCTACAAAATAAGCTTTATGATTAGTTGTTTCTGTGGACATGTTTTTGCTTTGGGCATAAATGTGCATGCTATGGATAATAGGACAAATCATTATTAGTAATTTTAGCATGTATAGTAGGTAAGGAATCCAAACCAAATATGTACGAATTCAGGCTTTTGTTAGGCATGTATTCATAGATCAACATCATTTCTTCCCCTTGGATGCAACAAGCTAGAAGTCTCACTAGATTTCGATGTTGAAGCTTGGCAATATAGATAACTTCGTTCTTGAATTCATCAAGTCCTTGCATGGAAGTCCTTGAGAGCCTCTTCACGGCTATTTCCTGTCCCTCTTCCAGCACCCCCTATGTGAAATAATCCAAAATTAAAATAAATACCCAATCAATCTATACTTCTTGGCCATAGGTGCAGTCAAAGCACTCAAGTTAAAGTGACCAAATCAAGCTCACACACCTACACCGAAATAGTGTCGGATCGACACAGGTGAAATAGGATTTTGAAAGATGTAACACATAATAAATTTGCAGTGTATACCTTGTAAACAGGTCCAAATCCACCATCTCCAATCTTGTTGTAGACCGAAAAGTTATTTGTGGCTCTTGTTATTGTCGACAATTGGAAATGTGGCAGCTCAAAATCTTCTTTGAGTTTCATTTTCTTCTTCTTTTTCCGTTTGTACAACAACAGAATCAGGCCTAGCAGAATCATTGCCATCAATAGTGAGAAACTCACTATAAGTATCTCTGCCTTCTCTCCATTTGATGAACCTGTCTCAGATTCTACAACCAATTTTTTTTTGTCAGCAACAGCAAATCGAGATAGCCCAGTGTTGTTGCATAATATGGTCTCCACGTGTTGAAGAACTAAGTTTAAGGGTGTGTTTGGTATGAAGGAATTTTTTTTCACGGAAATTGTTTTTCTAGATAATATTTTCCCGGAAAATAAGTGGTTTTCTTACTCCCTTAATTCACTTTTGATTTTGCACTCTCCTTAAGAACTAATAAATGAAGTATATATATACCATAATACCCATACTAGTTCGTGTATAGTCTCAATAGATTTGGAAAATAATTTGGAAATGAGTAATTAATATTAAGGGTAAAACAAGAGAAAAAGTTTGTCTTTCTCTTGATATGCTAAAGTAGACATGTGAAATTTCTAAACAAGCTCTTACCTTGCTCCGAAGAATCCATCCTGATGTAAATTTCTTGCCCCCTTTCAGACAGCTTTCTGATGTCATTCAACTCCCCAAACCAAAACAAGCAACCTTTATCTCCATTGCTTATATCTAGGCTTGAATAAGCTTTGCAAGAGCAGTTCCTTGAGCATACTTGCCTACACTCTTCTAGTGTCATGGTTTTATCATACTGAGAGTATTTAGTATCTGGCAACTTAATTCCAGAATATTTTAGAAATACATTTTCCTTGGTGCAATGATATGGTTTCCTCCGAACACACCCTTTTGACCAATCTCCTGTTTCCCATTGTTGTGGATATACTGCCACAAACTTATCCAAACATCCACAAACCGGTGAATTATTTATGTCACAGCTCCCATAGGCACCACAGAAGCTATATGCATCACAAGTATCTGAAGGTAAATTGAAGTAAATAAGCCAACTGTTGGTCCGGTCCACCCACGTCAAGTATTGCATGTAACCATTGCTAGTGAGGACTATTCTTGATAAAACCGAGCTGTTAATGAGAGAAAAACTACAGTAAACCTCCTCCTCATTGAAAACAAATTGAAGTGTATAGAAGCTGTTTTTTATTACTAGTGGTGTGAGTGCCCCACTCCAGGTCAAACCATTCCATGGTCCTGAGCGAGATGCTATAATTGTGCCTTGTTTTATGAGGGCCTGTGGATATCCAGTAGGATCAATGTGAACAGTGAATTCCCCTGGAGTTGGATCGTTACCGTTCTTCCAAGCTGATAGGTATACCTCATGACCAGTTTTAAAGTTTTTGCCAAGCTTCATATCAGGCAAGTGCGTATCAGTTGGGAAATTGAAGCTCTGCCAAAGGAAATTTTCTGTATTTCCATCATTTGCATCTTTTACAACAAGATTACCTGAATCCAAAAGCACTGCAACTGGATTTTGGACTGATCTTGAGGTGTTAGTGGACCATATAATTTCATTCTTGTCACTAGAAAGAACAAGTATCCCTGGTTTTGTGACCTTCAAAACAGCCGAAGATGTATTTGTGAGTGGTTGTTCTCTGTTGGCAACCCATACAACTGTTTGCACATGAGGAAGAATTTTCTTGTACCAAATCCCAATATATCGTGTTGACGAACCGCTGGGGCTGAAAAATCCCAGCTCAAAGGTTCCGCCAGATGAAACAATAGTTTCACCATCTATGATGAATTGATTTGTATTGATTAAGTCTGTTTTAGTTGTAAAGATGTTGTGTATAGAAGAGCAGAAAGACAATAGAAAAACTAGGAAGAAAATAGCTTCCATTATTGAAGCCTTGATGATGCCTAAGCCTGGTTGCCTATATATTGACTATGACTTAGACTTGAGAAGAGCCAATGTCACGTGATATGATGACTTCGCTAGCACGTTTTTGAACATCCAGTCATTCACAGGCTCTGAAAAAAGTAATAAAAAAGATGGAAAATTTCATTTAAAAAGAACAGCATCTGGACAACGGCACTATACTACTGCTGACTATGCTGTTTCTAATATTTTTTTAATAAAACAAATGGACCATTTCGGAAGAAATCAAGATGGAAATTTCATAATTGTGATGTTAACATTATATGTCATTTTCAGCCTAATTTATTAGTAGTATTAGTTAGCTATGCCCATTCCAGAAAGACCTGACTTTTGACGAGGATACAAGTGTCGTGCAGGTCATTTGAATTTTTGTCCAAAAGTTTGCCACACAAAAACTTGGGGGAATTAGCTAGAAGGCCAATTTCAAAACTTATTTAGGAAACAAGCCACAAGTCTCAATGATTTAGGGGCAGGGCCACCATATATGACATCAGCATTGTCAGTCCCACAAGCTGTCAACTCCATCCCCAAAGTTTTGAAAAATACATTTTGATCCCCAACCCCCAACATTTTAATTACCCAAAAAGAGTTAAAGAAAACTAAATATTTCCCTCCAAAAACTCTCAATTTGTCTACTTTCCAGATCCCGTTTCCGGCGAAAATTCCTGCTTTTCATTGGAAAATCAATCCCCAACGACTCAAAACTTCCCTATTTTAACCATTGTAACTAAAAGCTCGTAGATATCGTTGAAAAGGATCTTTCCCATTGTAACTAAAAGCTCATTTTTCCGGCGAAACTTTCGGATTCCGACATTGGAGTTCGCTTTGGGAATACAAATTCTCTTGTGGAGTCAATTCTCCATTCATATACACTACAAGAAAAATGCGAATTACATGGGGATTTTCCTAGGGATTATACAAGAAAATCCGCAGGAAACTACTGCGGATTTTCTTGCAAAAATAAATCCGATGGAAAAACCTTCATGGGTTATTATTAACAGCGAATTTTCAAATCCCAAAAAAAAGTTTACCTGCGGATTAAAAAGTTCCCAGGTAAGGTACGTGGGGATTTTGATCCGCATGTAAATTACTTGCAGATTTTGCTGCGAATAAAAATAAAAATTTCCAAAATTATTTTGATAGAAATTTGTAAATATAGGAATTTACTTGCGGATTTTCATAGAGAAAAATCCCATGAAGTTCCGCATGGAAATTCCCCAATGTAATTCCGGAGTCCGCAACTTAAATGCCCTAAAAAGTGGCTGTAGGGACCAAATAACTCAATAAATAAAAAAAGTTATCAAAGTAACCTTTGCGCGCTAAATTAGCGCGCAATAGGACCAAACTGCAAATTTACAGTTAAGTTCTATTGCGCACTAAATTAGTGCGCAATGGTTTTTTTTTTTTTTTTTTTTTTTTTTTTTACAATTTTAAAGTTTTGAAATTTCACGTTTTTTCCATACTTTGACCAAAGATTAGTGATGTTTCAAAAGGCTGGATTATCAATATTTTATATAGAACCTGATATCTTTTTGTGCGAACAATAATGTAGGCTCAATACAACAAGTATACGTAAACGTTTAGATCGTCGTTTTAGGGGTTGCAAAGTGCCCCGAAGTAAGTTTTGTTTGTTTCAATATTGTTGTCTAAAGGTTTAAGTTTTTTATTTATAATTGGTTTAGGATATCACGCGAGTTAGTTATAAATGATAAGATAACAAAGAGTAAAATAATATTTATCATTAAGATCCCTGGTGGTTGGGATAAAAAAGAGATGGCTAAACCACCAAGTCAAGTTGGTGAAAGTAACAATTTAGACACTTTTTATTTTTTATAATGTCCACTAATGCTATCTAACGTGTTTTCATAAATTGAATTTCAGGCCTTGAAATTAACATTCAAAACATCACTACCACGTGATGACCATCTTCAAATATATTTTTTATCACTAGATTCTTACTAAAGATGAATGAAAATTGTGCACCAATTTGGGGCAAAGTTCAAATTGAATGGGAAAAAAGAGTTTTTTCTAAAAATTGGCCCGGCCAAACCGCTTTGCGGCCATTTGCCCGGCTAGATCTTGAAAAAATACGCAAAATTAAAAAAAAAACGCCTAAATCGGACGTCTGAGCGCAAAGTTATGACCGTTTAAAGTTTCACCAATTTACAACTATTTTTTCTTCCTATACTCATTATTTGATAATTTTATCTTATTTTTATAACTACTTAAGTCTACTAGATAAAAAATTTATGGGAATTGCATAGCGCATTAATTTTACAGCTTATTCAAACATTTTTTTTAATAACGCTTAAATCAAAACTGCGCTATAAAATAAAACACTTAAACCTAAAGATAACAAGTTTCCAAACAAACAAAACTTACTTCGGGGCACTTTACAACCCCTAAAACGACGATCCAAACGTTTACGTATACTTGATGTATTGAGCCTACATTATTGTTCGCAGAAAAAGATATCAGGTTCTATATAAAATATTGATATTCCAGTGTTTTGAAACATCGCTAATCTTTGGTCAAAGTATGGAAAAAAGTGAAATTTCAAAACTTTAAAATTGTAAAAAAAAAATAAAAAAAATAAAAAAATAAAAAAAAAAAACCTATTGCGCACTAATTTAGTGCGCAATGGAACTTAACTCTTAACTGTAAATTTGCAGTTTGGTCCTATTGCACACTAATTTAGTGCGCAAAGGTTACTTTGGTAACTTTTTTCTATTGAGTTATTTTAGTCCCTACAATATTTTGGTCCCTACAACCACTTTTTGGGTCATTTAAGTTGCGGACTCGATTACATTGGGGAATTACGTTGCTAATCGATGTGGTACTTTTCTTTTTGTCTACTACCCTCATTTTTTTCCCTATGTGCATTTACTCAATAAGTTATTCTATATCAAATTAAGACTTCCAAAATTCACAATAAAACTAAACAATTCAAGTGAGAGAAAGTGAATTAAATTATAACTAAACATTGCTACTTTCAGTTATTTTTCAATTTACATTGGCACAATAAATTCATTCTAAATACACGTGGACAATATAAATTAGTTAAATTATTTTGATCAAGTCACTTAAATAATGTTAGAAGTTAATCGAGAAGATGTTTTATAATAAAATTATTTTGTCACTTGATACTTAATCTTAGCACTATTATTTACAAATTAATACTTCCTCCGTCTCATTTTGTATGAATGTGTTTGACATGGCATGAGTTTAAAAAAAAAAAAAATACTTTTAAAACTTGTGATCTAAAATAAACCATAAAATTTTATGTGGCTAGAAATCATTTCATTAAAGCAAAAAGGTAATTTTAAAGTTAAACGTTTACTAAATATAGAAATGCGTCATTCTTTTTTGCACTAACTAAAAAGAAAGGAGTGTCGTATAAATTGGGACGACGAGAGTACTAATCATTAAAGAACATACTACACTTAAATTACACCATTTTTAACACTTGTAAAGAAATAACATATACACCTATACAAAGTTGGATCAAATGAATGTCTGATGTGACCGTATATTTGCTTTGCCATATTTTTTCACACCAACAATATTAAATTCTTAGTTTTAAATATAATAAGATTTATGAAAATTACTTTTGTCACTCCCTCCTATGTAAGTGGGCTTAATTTTCTTTTGAAACTAAAAGTGTGCCTCTGTTTAATTTAGTAAGTTTTCAATCAAACATCCTACATGATACGTTTAAGATAATAATATTAAAATTAAAGAGATTTTGATACATTACACACGTTTAGTTTAAAACCATGAGATTCTAAAGTCTCTCTTTGTTACTTATTTATGTGCGTAGTCAAATTAAGACACTTAAAATTAGACGAATGAAGTATTGAATTTGTACCCTGCCATCATGCGTAATGAAATGTAATATTCAATCGAAAAAAATATAATATCATTAACTATATAGGATGAGTATTAAAATATATAGTATTATATTTAAAATTAGACGAATGAAGTATTGAATTTGTACCCTGCCATCATGCGTAATGAAATGTAATATTCAATCGAAAAAAATATAATATCATTAACTATATAGGATGAGTATTAAAATATATAGTATTATATTTAAAATTAAAAAATTAGAAATTTAACATTTAAAATAGTAAACCTATTATAAATAAATTTAAAATATATACAAGACATAGGAATTGTACTAAAAATGATTTTGGTATATAAACCCCAGATAGATCCTCAATAAATAATCCATAACCAAATCGCAGCAACAAATCCCCAAATAATTTCCTTGGTAATAAAAATCTTAGATAAACTTAATCTTAGCTAAAACCGCAATAACAAAACCTGTAAGTGATTCCCTAGGTAATAAAATTCCTAGACAATCCTCAAGAACTAATCCTAGTTTAATCAGACAAAAACGATAAAACCGATGCAAAAAAAAAAAAGTAATTTCATAGGAAATAAAATTTCCAGATAAATACCCAAGAAATAATTCCAACTAAAATCGCAGCAACCAAATCCCCAATTAATTACATAGGTATATAATCCTCAAGTAAATCCCCACGAAATAATTCCTAGGTAAATCCGCAGCAACAAAATCCCTCAGTAATTCCCTAGGTAATGAAATCCCCAGATAAATCCCCGAGAAATAATCCCCAGATAAATCCCCGAGAAATAATCCCCAAGTAAATCGGCAGCAATAAAATCCCCAAGTAATTCCCTAGGTAATAAAATCCCTAGGTAAATTCCTAAGAAATAATCCCCAGGTAAATGCGCAACTATTGCTACATGGGGAATTTCTTGCGAATTCACAAACGAAATAAAATTTTCATCATTTTTTATCTTTTACTTGCAGAATTACCTACGAAATAATACTTGGGGATTACGTTTCTCAAATAAATCCCCATGAAAATTTTTGGCACTAAATGGCGCCAAATTTACCTGCAGATTTACCTAGAGAAATTATATCCGCAGGTAAATATATTCGAGTTTAGGAACTTTTAGATTTCCGCATGAAAATCGGCAGGAATTATCAGCGGAAAAAATTCCAAGGTAAAATCCCCATGTAATTCGAGTGTTTCTAGTAGTGATACCTCAGTTCATAACTGGTAAGAGCTTTATCCCTGCTCTTTTTGGTTCTAAATCTGGTGATGTTCGTCGACTAGTCATAGACCACAGTCATCGACAAGTCATAGACCATAGCCATAGTCTATTATAGATTTATTATGGCATCGATTGTAAAAGATATTATAGTAGGTAGTGATTACATGGGTGAATGAGAGGAGACCCCAAAATGCTGGAATTGGATTCCTATAAGCAATGTGACAGTGTCGATTTTCGTGCGTCGAATTGTATGTTTAAGGACTTGGTTACGAGCGTAATGAAAAGCGGGGAGCTAAATTGTGACGCCAACTGTCACGACGCAGCTAAAGGGCCATGACGGGTACCCGGAGCTAACCTACCGAGCACCACTCATCATGCTCATCATCATATCATATACTCATATATAAACTGCCCAACCATATAGGTACGATGTGATCATCATTAGCCCGCGTCCGGGGTAAACATCTCATGCCGCCCACTAGTGGTGTCTGCCCGGCCAAATAGGCACGATGTAATCACACATAAAAATAACATAAAGCGTGCATGAGAGCCCAAGTGAAAGCTACAACTCTATCGGAGTGACGTAAGGTCGATAACCTCCGATTATATTATGCAACAATCATCGTCGCTATGTCTCACCTTGAAGGAACTAATATCATGAGGGGAGACTACAACAAGGAATAACATTAATGAAATCATAAAATAAGATCATCAAGCTCATAATCGCATCATCTCATAAGCTTCAGAATCTCTAGAAATAGAATCATCATCATAATCATTATCATAGAACATATCTTATCTCTATCTCATAAGAAGCTCTTATAATTTTAGGCTTTCAACTTTGAGAATGTAAGAAGGTCAGGAGAACATGTATAGGAGATGGTGGTATAAGAGTCATGCCTTTTGAAAGAAAGGGACTAGCCTTACACACCTTTGCGTCTTCTTAATGACTATATGTTCTCCTTCCAAGCTTATGATTCTACATTCAAGAGAGTTCGTACTATATTAGATCATGTAAGACATATTTAAGGATAAACTAAAGCGACTAAGAGCTAACGAAAATTGTGCAGCATTTCCTTTGTTTTGACAACTTTATCCATATAATAAACAACTCCCAAACATCAATAGCAACACCCATAATACCATAACCAATCAATCCTCAAAACTCCTTTTCAAAGTCATTCATAACCATAACTATTATACAACACCATATTCACCTACATATAATACCTCTTCAACATCATTAGTATCATCCACAACAAAATTATAGTCATGGCATACCAAGAACTATGACTCAAGTCAAGTTACTATTCAAGAATACCATTAAACCCATATTTGAGCTTCATATTCTACTTCCTTCCCTCATTCAAGTTGCTCAACAACCAAATACTCTTAATAACATGAAATAAATGTAAAACTCACCTTTGATCATGTAAGGATGAGCTTTGGATGAATATACTTCACTTGAGAAAAACCCCAACTTCAATACCAAAGAGAATCTTGACTTCCACAAACCCTAGTGAGCTTATCTACACTTGATTCTCTTGGTTCTTGGTGTTTAGTCTTTGATTTTTCTTGGATTTATGTTGATATGGTGTGTGGAATATTCTAGAGCTCTCAAGGGTGGTGGAGAAGATGGGAAATGAAAAATAAGAGCTTGGGTCACATATATATGATTATGAAAATCTGACCCGACATGATTTATACGGACACTTAATATAACTTTATACGATCCGTATAAGTGACCGCATAATTCCACCGGAGACTGATCCACTTTTTCCCGAACTTGTTCTCGTCGATTCGTTTGATCTCAAATCCTTATAGAACCTTCTTAACACTTGTTTAATACTTCATTAACCAACTAAGGAGCCCTATAGATTCTCCTCGAGACATTACTAAATAATTATTAACTCGATAATTGCTAAACTTTTCCAAACACAACTTATACTTCACATCCTTCGACGAACTTAATTTCACCGATTCATATCACTTCAAAATCTTATAGCATACACTTTAAGTTGCCCAATAATCCTTCTTAAGGTCATATGGACTTCATGTTCGGCTTAAGCTTGCGTTAGTCTATTCACAGCACAACAACACGAAATGTCCGAGGTGTACAATTCCCCCCCCCCCCCCCCCAAGGAACATTCGTCCTCGAATGTTAGGCTCTCGGGGATTCTACAAAAATTTCACCAGAGTTTTCCCTGTAATATGACACTACCATCCTGTCACAACAACTCACAATAACATTGCCTCACAGGACTACAACAATAATTGCAAGAAGACATGGCCACACACGACCAAAAACATTAAAAGAAAGCATTACATACCTAAAGATAATGGGGGTGGAAACAAATGCGGATATTTGGACTTCATATCTTCTTCTGCTTCCCAAGTCATCTCCTCTCTATTATAGTTTCTCCATAGGACCTTAACTGAGGCTACATCTTTAGTTCTGAGCTTCTGCACTGGCCAATCTAGTATGGCAATGGGTACTTCTTCATAAGCCAACTTCTCGGTAACTTGAATATCATCTACAGGCACGATTCTGGAAGGATCTCCAACACACTTACGGAGCATTGACACATGAAAAACTAGGTGGATTGATTCAAATTCTGGGGGTAGGTCTAATTCATAAGCCACTTGGCCTATCTTGCGCATAATCTCGTAAGGACCAATAATCGGGGACTAAGCTTCCCCTTCTTGTCAAATCTCATTACACCTTTCATCGGTGACACTTTTAGGAATACCCAATCATTAACTTGGAATTTCAAGTTTCGTCGACGATTGTCCGCATAAGATTTTCGGCGACTCTGGGCTGTCAACAATCGGTATCTGATAAGCTTGATCTTCTCTACTGCCTGCTGAATCAATTATGGGCCTATTAGTTGTGTCTCTCCTACTTCAAACCATCCAATTGGCGATCTACACTTTCTTTCGTATAAAGCCTCATACGGGGCGAATGATAACTGTTGTTATAAGCAAATTCGATACGTGGCAAATGATCATCCCAATTACCTCCGAAGTCTAATACACATGCCCGCAACATATCTTCCAAGGTTTGAATAGTGCGTTCAGCTTATCCATCCGTCTGTGGGTGATATGTTGTGCTGAGTCTCACTTGAGTTCACAACCTTCTTGAAAGGACTTCTAGAAATTAGCTGTAAACTGTGCCCTTCTATCTATAATGATAGACACAGGAACATCATGAAGTCGCACTATTTCTCTAAGGTATAGCTTTGCATAATCTTCTGATGAGTTTGTAATTTTGACTGGTAGAAAATGAGCTGACTTCGTGAGTCTGTCAATAATTATCCATATGGAATCATACTTACGTCGAGAACAAGGCAAGCCTACAATAAAATCCATGTTGATCACTTCCCATTTCCAAGTTGGAATATTCATAGCCTGCAACAATTCTCCTGGCTTTTGATGCTCGATTTTCACTTGTTGGCAAATTGGACACTGAGCTACAAATCTTGCTATATCTTTCTTCATGTCGTCCCTCCAATACATTGATTTGAGATCATGGTACATCTTTGTCGCTCCTAGATGAACAGAATAACAGGAATAATGGGCTTCTTCCAAAATATGGTGGCGTAATCGTGCAACATCTGGGACGCATAACCTACTTCGATACTTGAGGACCTCATCTGCAGAAATATCAAATGGTGACTTCTCCTTCTGATGAAGTGTATCTCTGTAATAACTCAACTCGGTGTCTTCATGTTAGCACTTTTTCACTTCCATATCTATGAAATAGCTGGATTATGAACAGCAACTCCTGCATTGCCCGAGTCCATTAAGCGAACTCTTAGGCTAGCTAGCTGATGGAGCTCATGGACTAATTCCTTCATTTCCGGTTGAACATCACATAGACTGCCCATAGATTTACGGCTAAGAGCATCGGCCACCGCATTCGCTTTCCCGGGATGATATAAAATACTCACATCATAGTCTTTCAATAGCTCTAACCACCGCCTCTGTCGTAGATTCAACTCCTTCTGCTTGAAAATATACCGGAGACTCTTGTGATATGTATACATATCAACATGAACACCATACAAGTAATGTCTCCATATCTTTAGTGCATGAATAGCCACAGCTAATTCCAAATCATGGGTCGGATAATTCTTCTCATGTTTCCGTAGCTGCCTTGAAGCATAGGCAATGACCTTACCGTGCTGCATCAACACACAGCCTAACCCAACACCAGAGGCATCACAATAAACGACATAGCCTTCTGATCCTTCTGAAGTGTCAGGATGGGGGCTGAAGTCAATCTATCCATCAATTCCTGGAAACTGCGCTCACAAGCATCGGTCTATTGAAATTTTGCTGATTAAAATCCTTCTACAAATCTCCTGTAATAGCCTGCAAATCCCAGAAAATTGCGGACCTCTGTAGGTGTCATAGGCCTTAGCTAAGTCTTCACAACCTCGATCTTCTGAGTATCAACTCGGATGCCATCAGCCGAGATAAAATGGCCCAGAAAAGTTACAGAATTCAACTAGAACTTACATTTTGAAAACTTGGCATATAATTATCAAGTCTGATGAATCCCAAGAACAGTACGTAAATGATCTGCATGCTCTGCTTCTGACCGAGAATATACCAAAATGTCATCAATGAACACGATCACAAATAGGTCTAGGAAAGGCCTGAACACGTTATTCATCAAATTCATAAACACTGTCGGGGCGTTAGTCAACTCGAATGACATTACCCGAAATTCGTAATGACCATATATGGTTCTGAAATCCTTCTTCGGAATGTCTTTTTCTCCAACTTTCACTTGGTGAAATCCTGATCTCAGATCTATCTTTGAAAACCACTTAGCACCCTGCAATTGATCAAACAAATCATCGATTCTCGGAAGCGGATATTTGTTCTTTATTGTCACCTTGTTCAACTGCCTATAGTCAATGCACATTCGCAAGGAACTATCTTTCTTTCTTACGAACAAGACAGGTGCTCCCCATGGCGACAAACTGGGTCTAATAAATCCCTTCTCGAACAAATCCTTCAAGTGTGCTTTTAGCTCTTTCAATTCTGTAGGAGCCATTTTGTAACGAGGAATAGATATAGGTTTAGTGTCCGGCAGCACATCAATAGTAAAATCAATCTCCCGTTTCGGAGGAAGACTTGGAAGCTCATCTGAAAATACATCCGAAAACGCATTTACTACCGGGACGGATTGAAGAGTTGGCGGTTTTGCTTCAGTATCATGAACCCGGACTAAATGATAAATATAGCCCTTAGCAATCATCTTCCTCGCTTTTAGATAGGAAATAAACCTACCTCTTGGAGACGCTGTGTTACCCTTCCATTCAAGCACTGGTTCTCCCGGCAATTGGAATCGAACCATTTTTGTTCTACAATCCACATTAGCATAACAAGAAGCCAACCAATCCATGCCCATGATAACATCAAAGTCTAGCATTTCCAGCTCAATCAAATTAGCTACTGACGATCACATACCACAATCACACAATTTCTATATACTTGTCTAGCTATTACTGGGTCACCAATCACACAAGTTCTATATACTTGTCTAGCTATTACTGGTCACCAACAGAAGTAGATATGTCAAAAGGTTTGATGGGTTCGGGTTTCACCCTAATACGACCAGCAATATAAGGAGTGATATACGATAAAGTAGAACCCGGATCTATCAATGCATAAACATCATGGGAGAATATTGATAATATACCTATAACAATGTCAAGGGAGGACTCAAGATCCTGTCGTCCGGCCAATGCATAAATACGGGGCTGAGGGCCACTCGAACTAGATACTACCCCTCTGCCCCTACCACGGCCTGCTGAAATCTAGGGAGTTTGCCCTACAGGGCGCACGGACGAAGAAGAGCCGACTACTGATCCTGTGGGCTGGGCCCCAACTCTATCACTCATCGATGGACAATCACGCATTATGTGCCCAGTCTGATCACAGGCATAACAAGCATCTGAGCCTCGGCGACACTGACCCGAATATAATCTGCCACACTAGCTGCATCGCGGCGCCAATGACCTCCTCTGACTAAGATCGCCTCCCAACTGAGGACCCGAAACTCTTGAACTCTGACCCGGTCTAGAATAAATGGGGCGGTCAAATATCTTGCCCGCAAATCGAGGAGGTGCCCTAGCCGTGGACTGGCCTGAAGATCTGGAATACGGTTGCCTCTGACCCCCTCTATACTCACCACTAGCACCGACAGATCTAGCCCTCTTACTATGCCCTCTATTAATATCGCGCTCACTCCTATGCGGCTGTTGCTGCTCTTCTAAATTCTGAGCGTGATCCTGAATACGGGAGATATCCATTCCTTTCTAGAATGAAGCTGTCAAGCAGTCTTTGATCAAATGTGGCCCCAAGCCACTCACAAACCGATGCACCAGGTCTCCCATATCAGCTACCATGGTTGGAGCATACCTAGCCAATAAATTAAAACGGAGACTATACTCTCGAGCACTCATATTTCCTTGACTTAAATTCAAAAACCTGTTAGCTTGAGCCCTTCGGACCTCAAGTGGCAAATAATGGCAGATAAAGGCATCTACGGACTCCTGCCATACTGGAGGAGGCACATTTTTCCCTCTCAAAGATATCCAATTATTGTAACAAAGAACGGGCACATCCCGCAGTCTATAGGAAGCCAGCTCCACTGATCAATTTCAGAAGCATGAATTATCCTCAACGTTCTCAGCATCTTATCTATAAAACCCTGCGGGTCTTTATCCGGCTTTGACCCGAAAAATTCTGGAGGATTCAAACTCATAAAATCACGGGCTCTTGCACCAACCGCTCTATCACCTGGACCCGCACTCTGCCGCTGAGCCTGAGCAGCAACTAGCTGGGTCAATAACTGAATAGCCTCGGTCATCTGCTGGCCCGAAGCACCCGGTGGAGGAACTGGGGGCATTGGAGTTGGAGTAGAGACCCATTCATGCTCCTCTAAGATAGGCGGAGTATGAGAAGTATGAGATGGAGCCTCATTATGAGACTCACCCTCTTTTATATTTACCGATGGCTCCTGTTCAGTCACCTTCCTGTCGCAGTCTTGCCCTTTCGGGCGGCTGTTGCTTTCCTCTTCATTGGCATCGCTGAAATCATAACGCACAATTAGGGAAAAGAGAAACCTTATAATATAGCTCTATCCACGATCTATGAAGGAGAAGGACGGTCATTATTCCTAAAGGCCCCCAGCCTCTTGTTTATAAGTGTAGCGCGCTTCACACCCATAATGTTACATCCCGTTTTTTCATATGTTGCAAAGCATGCGAGTTAAATGACATTAGTAACAGAAATGAGGCTATCTCCCAAGCTTATAGGTGGTTAGAGTGATGGTACAGATGTGTCGTAAGGATTAGAAGTTAAAAAAATCTAAGAAAATAAGTTTCGTCGAGGTTCGAAATTTATTTGAATGAAATATGGTCCAAGCTATAATATCCCGTATTTTTGGACTACGAAATTGAACCATCCAACACGATCAAATTTACCCGAGCCCGAAGGATTTTATCATATTCAAGCATGAAAATCAAGAACTCGGTGTATACAAGGAATGAAGTCCCGAAATAATTTAGAATTTAACAAGTGTGACGACGGTGATTGAGAATAATATTTGGTGTGTAAAGAGGCCATGGAGTAGTACCATATTTCATGATAGAGATAATGAATATATGAGGTGTGTTGATAATGATTATTATTTAGGAGAATTTGGATCAAGAAACTAATTATGCGGATAAATTATTAAGTGTTGGATTTTAACAGGACATTATTAAATTGACTAGACAATCATGGATGTACATGGAAATGGTCCTTGACACGTGGTGGGCTGAAATATATGACTAAGGGTCATATTCTAGTGGTGGCAATTTTTGGTGAGATATAGTTTTCATTACAAGGCTACAAGTGGCCCCATAATCCACAAAAAAGAGTGTTGGTGTTGACTTATTACTTTAATTGAAATGTTTCACAAATATTACACATTTCCACTAGTCCTCTTCGTGAGAATAAGAGATATATGCAGCATCAATGTTTCCATATTACAGAGACAACGTTATTTAATTTGTTACGGATTTCATTCACCGCTTCTATCTTATTGTTCCATTTTGTCGTGTTGTCGAATCCGGGATTTCTTTGAGTGAAGTAAGGTGGAAGAAGAGTAGTTCTTGGCATATAAGGTAAGAATTATCCTCTTCTGGGTATATTTAAATTCATCTAGGTCATAACTAAATTGTGATATGGGAAATACGAAATTAATTGCGGGAAATCGGATAAGTTATTGTTGTTGTTGTGCGGGCTGATTTCAGGTATATTCTTGAGTTGTTGTGGATGGAATTCTTGGAATATAGCGTGTGAATTTTATTGTTGTTGTTGATGATGTTGTGTATATTGTGGGCTATTTTGGAGTTGGATTGAAGTAAGAATTGTAGGGGAAATGCTGCCCGAATTTCGTTAAAGTTTCACTCGTACATGAATTTGATAATAAGACGTTTATATGGTTTAATTGTAACCTATATTATCATGGTTGTAGATCTCGGGAAGTAAACGTTGGACATTTAGACAGACTACGAGGTATGTTAAGGCTAAACCATTCTTCCTTTGGCATGATTCTTGTTGTTATTCATTCTATATGCACTCCATATGATCTCATTCTTAGACGAGTAAGGTCTAAATGTTTCTTGTGGTGGCTTATTTATATTGTACTCCTATTCTGTTCCGAAGGGAACACCCATAAGGTGCCAAGTTGAGTTGTGTTTATGGTTTTACTAATGATTTCGAGGAAATGAGTTTTATACTAAAGGAAACATAAAGTTTGATTTTCAAAACCACTCCGAAGGAGGTGCTAGATTTTACTACTTCATTTCATTTACGATTTATGTTTACATTCCATAGTATCATCCATTTGTATTGATATGATCATTTATTCTTTGGGTAGGGCAATACGATGAAATTGAGTAGAATATAAGTAGTAAGAATTTCATAACAATTTTGCCCTCAAACCTAGAAATATGTCCTCCTAAGTCTAGTGAGATACAAATTTGATAAATTCTTATGAAAGACTAAGGCTAATAACTGGATTGTGATGAATGGATTAATGACTTATGATATGACTTGAAATTGATAGTTCTGGATTGAGTTTGTGTTGATATGATGGTGATATTAAGCTGAAAGCAGTTGCCGAAGGGGCCTTCATTATTATGCTGGAAGCGGCCGTCCGAAGGGACTATTGTGATACTAGCCGGAAGCGGCTGTCTGAAGGGACCATTCTGTTAACATGTCGGAAGCGGCATGTGTGTTGGATTGCATTATTTACTTAAAGATTGTTTTGAGACTTCATGTGCACATTTATGTTTCTTCCTGCGAAAGCTGCAAGTATTGAGTTAGATTGTGATTTCTTCTCTCCTAAGTCAAATTATGATTATTATTTGTTACCACCTTACATACTCAGTACATTGTCCATATTGACGTCCTTTTGCCTTGGGACGCTGCGTTCATGCCCGCAACCCCAGATTGTTTGGCAGGTTAAGTGTATAGCTAGGATGCTTGGAATTCGGCTGGGATTGGCAAGTTCCTCCTCATTCTGGAGTTGTGCTGAATCATGTATAGATATGTATGATTATGGGTATGTCAGGGCCCTGTCCTGACTCATAATGTTCAGTTTACTTCTTAGAGACTTCTGCAGACAGTGTCCTGTGGTATGTTTGTCGAAATGTCGACAAAGTGATATAAGTTGAGTCATTTGTGGATTTTAAAGAGTATGCATTTTAGATGATTTCGATTGGTTTAAAGTACTTATTTGATTGAAAGTTTTCATAATCCTTATAAAGATAATGCTTTCTATTTGGAAAAGTTTTATGTTCTTAAAAGTTTTTGAAATGACAGGTTTTGATGGAGCGAATGTCTAAGGGTTCGCGCGAATGTCTAAGGGTTCGCTCGACTCTGATGAGAGTCGGGTGTCGGTCATGCCCTACCATTATTAGGGTGTGACACATAAACAAGACTCTACTGGACACAGCTCGTAAACAGACCCTAGGACAGAACTGCTCTGATACCACTTTTGTCACGACCCAGCTAGAGGGCCATGACGGGTACCCGGAGCTAATCTACCGAGCAACACTCATCATGCTTATCATCATATCATATACTCATATATAAACTGCCCGATCATATGGGCACGGTGTGATCATCATTAGCCCGCGTCCGGGGTAACCATCTCATGCCGCCCACTAGTGGTGTCTGCCCGGCCAACTAGGCACGGTGTAATCACACATAAAAATAACATAAAACATGTATGAGAGCCCAAGTGAAAGCTGCAACTCTATCGGAGAACTAATATAATGAGGTTAGAATACAACAAGGAATAACATTAATGAAATCATAAAATAAGATCATCAAGCTCATAATAGCATCATCTCATAAGCTTCAGAATCTCTAGAAATAGAATTATCATCATAATCATTATCATAGAACATATCTTATCTCTATCTCATAAGAAGCTATTATAATTTTAGACTTTCAACTTTTGGAATGTAACAAGGTCATGAGAACATTTATAGGAGATGGTGGTATAAGAGTCGTGCCTTTTGAAAGAAAGGGACTAGCCTTACATACCTTTGCGTCTTCTTAATGACTAGACGTTCTCCTTCCAGCTTATGATTCTACATTAAAGAGAATTTGTACTATATTAGATCATGTAAGACATGTTTAAGGCTAAACTAAAGCGACTAAGAGCTAACGAAAATGTGGCAGCATTTCCTTTGTTTCGATAACTTTCTCCATATAATAAACAACTCTCAAACATCAATAGCAACACCCATAATACCATAACCAATAGAATTTTTCAAGTTAAGCATTATTCAATCCTCAAAACTCCTTTTCAAAGTCATTCATAACCATAACTATGACATAACACCATATTCACCTACATATAATACCTCTTCAACATCATTAGTATCATCCGCAACAAAAATTATACTCATGGCATACCAAGAACTATGACTCAAGTCAAGTTACTATTCAAGAATACCACCATTAAACCCATATTTGAGCTTCATATTCTACTTCCTTCCCTCATTCAAGTTGCTCAACAACCAAATACTCTTAATAACATGAAATAAATGTAAAACTCACCTTTGATCATGTAAGGATGAGCTTTGGATGAATATACTTCACTTGAGAAAAACCCCAACTTCAATACCAAAGAGAATCTTGACTTCCACAAACCCTAGTGAGCTTATCTACACTTGATTCTCTTGGTTCTTGGTGTTTAGTCTTTGATTTTTCTTGGATTTATGTTGATATGGTGTGTGGAATATTCTAGAGCTCTCAAGGGTGGTCGAGAAGATGGGAAATGAAAAATAAGAACTTGGGTCACATATTTATAATTACGAAAATCTAACCCAACATGATTTATACGGACACTTACTCGGTCCGTATAACTTTATGCGGTCCGTATAAGTGACCGTATAATTCCACCAGAGACTAATCCATTCTGTAACTGTTATACAATCCCTTATATGGACCATGTAAAGTTATACGAACCGTATAAGTGGTCGTATAACTCACTTTTTCCTGAACTTGTTCTCGTCGATTCGTTTGATCTCAAATCCTTATGGAACCTTCTTAACACTTGTTTAATACTGCATTAACCATCTAAGGAGCCCTATAGCTTCTCCTCGAGACATTACTAAATAATTATTAACTCAATAATTTCTAAATCTTTCCAAACACAACTTATACTTCACTTCCTTCGATGAACTTAGTTTCACCAGTTCATATCACTTCAAAATCTTATCGCATATGCTTTAAGCTACACAATAACCCTCCTTAAGTTCATATGGACTTCATGTTCTCCTTAAGCTTGCGTTAGTCTATTCACAGCATAACAACACGAAATGTCCGAGGTGTAACACTAACGGCTTACGCATTAGTTATATGATTAATGCCCCGCCCACTAGGGAAAAATCCATCCTTATTTCATAACAAATGATAGGCATGTGAGACTTCACATGCTTGATGTTGTTGTTGATGGTTCTAGGCCTGTTTTAAGAATAAATGTTGTTGAGAGCTCTCAAGAAGCTTCTACTTCAGCTTCCCCAACCCTACCCCTACCCCCACCACATCCACAGCCGATGATAATTCAATACAACATGAGGGCATAGGTGATAATTTAATGGATATAGATGATCCTAATAGTGATGACGAAGAGTGTGATGGAGGCGATTTTGGGGGGTGGGGTGATGGGCAGCCAAGAGGTTCAGAAAACAACCACAACTTCGATGATTGAACCGGTTTTTACTATGGGCAAACATTCAAGAACAAAGAGTATTTAAAGGTTTTATTGAAGAAACCTGCAATAAAGACCCTGTTCTGTTTTAAACCGAACAAGAGTCAAAACAAATATTATAAGGTGGAATGTGTATCTCCTAATTGTGGTTGGATGTTGTGGGCCAATAAGTATGAGAACTCGAATAGGTTTCGCATTTATAAGGACGTTTGTAACCACACTTGAGGGGTTCAACATATTACGAACACTCATAAGCAGGTCAGTTGTCATTGCATCATTCTTGATGAATGACTATATTGACACCAAAGGGCCAACGACAAAGGAAATCCAGAGGATGGTTTCCAAGGATTTTCATTGTAAACCAAGCTATTGGAAGTGTTGGAAGGCAGGTGTACTGGCTAAGAACATGGTTAGGAGGACACCGGAGCATGGGTATGGCTCTTTATCGGCTTATTCTTACATGGTTGCAAATCTAAATCCGGGTTCCAGAATTTGCATTAGACTTGATGATGCGAACAAGTTTAAATATTAATTCTTAGCTTACGCAGCTTGCATTCGAGGATATACCCACATGAGAAGTCGTTGACAGCAAACATTTATACAATAAATACGAGGGTGTGATGTTGTCTGTCGTTGCACAGGATACTGAGAACCATATCTATCTAATTGCATTTTGTGTGGTGGACAAGGAGTGTGATAAATCTTGGGCCTACTTCTTCGAGCAGTTGAAATATATAATTGCCGATGAACCAAACTTATGCATCATCTCCGATAGGCACAAGAGCATAGTCAACTGTGTTTTCAAAATTTTTGAGCATGCTCATCATGGACTTTGCATGAAGCATCCTGGTGATAAACTTCAGAAAAAAATTAATATGGAGAATCTCTTCATGTATACTATGATGCAGCAAAGGCATATGGTTACCAGGAGTTCAGTGACCATTTTCAGCATTTAGGAATAAATGTCCCGAATCATCTAATTGCCTTGAGTTTGATATTGAATTTAACTAGTGGAGTAGGGCACATTTTTCAAAACAAAAGGCACAAACATTGCTGAGTCGCTAAACTCAACGTTAAGGGATGAGAGAGAGTACTATGTGACTGCTTATTCACTTCCATTTCTAGCAGGTTTGCTGAAATTTTCAGGCAGAGGAGTGCAGAAATCAATGGTTCAATCAATTTATTTGTGTTGTCAGCTGAAAAGATGATAAGGGAAAATATGAATAAAGGCGACTCCTTGTTTGTCAATAATAAAAACGGGGGTGCCGACGAGTTCACCGTAGTCGGCAGTGGCCCAAATGCCAAAGTCAATCTACTAAACAAAACATGTTCTTGTCAAGAGTATGAGTTGGTCAAATTAGCATGGGCTCACGCGATGGTAGCATTGAGATTGAAGTACGGAGCTATTTTCGATCAAGCATCTACGAGTATTCTTCACCTATCTATAAAGTTCAATCTTACATTCTTGCATTTGCTAAACTATTTATGTAGTCCCTCCAGAGTCAGAATGGGTTATGCCAGAGAAGTATGCGGACATGTACATTCCTCCACCCTTGTACGAGCCCAGACTTGAAAGAAAGAGAATTAAGCATACTCCTAGCATCGCGGAATCTTTCAAGTCCAAGGGAAGTAGTAAAGGGAAGAGAAACAAGTGCTCGATTTGCAAGGGAAGTGGCCACAAGAAAACAATGTGCCGATATTTGAGAAAGCATCCCATTTGATTGTTTTCCAATCCAATGTATTTTTGTTGTATTTTGAATACTTGCCTCTGTTTTTTTAGTTCAATATTAATCAACTTTGCTTTAAGAGAGGGTTTATAATATTCTAAACTATTGTTCTATAATACCACAATTCTCCGTTTCCAATCGACTCTGTAGGAGGTCTATAACCCCGATGCAAAACCCTTATGCATTTTGAACTCTGAAACGTAATAATTAAGTTTTTAAAAAGCTACAGAATTATGTATAAGCACTCTAATCTGAAAAAGCAACGTCCATGCGCCCAGCCACGCTTCGATTATCCATTGGGGGGTGTTTCACTTACCCAATGAAACATGCTATATATTGTCTCTTCTCACATTTAAAATATACCCAAACTCAAACTCCATAAAAAAAAACCTTCAACCTTCCAATGGCTAGAAGAATCAGAGGTCGTGCAGCAAGACACCCACACTTCGAAATAGCATCACCAGATGTCATCCTTCTCTGTAATGATTTTGAGAGTCTCTTCAAGGGCCTCAGGGAAGATAGGGAGAGGATTGAACGGGCTCTCTGCAGGATCATGCGCCTTTTGCGTTTGATCTTGCAGATGAACAATGTTGACGCTGAAGCCATCATCACCCCCTTGCAACCTATAGTTTTTCCCTTTTTTAGGTTTTAGTCTTTTAGTTTATTTTCATTTCATTGTAAGTTTTTTCAAAGCTTTTAGTTATGAAAGTGGTAGATGAAAGCTTTTGGACTTTCATATATGAAAGCTTTTAGATATATTTGATGTTTTTGTTGGGATTAAAATGAAATGAAATATTGGGTTTGTTTTGCTATACATCTTTCTTGTGATTTTTTCATTTTGTGTTGTGTTTCACTTCTGTCCTCTTTTGATTTCTGCATTTGTCTTTCTTTCCAGCCAAAATAAAGCCAAGTGTGATGGGTAATAAACCAAACCAGTAATAAACCACCTTAATCTACAATAACACACTGCTTAGGACAATTATAGATCATTTCAGTCGATGATAAACCAGAAAATAAAGATGACTGTTGGAATGAGAAGCATGTTGAATTTGCACTAGTGTAACAGACAAAAAAAAATGAACCCAAATCCCAAATTGTCTAAAAAAGCCATAAATGAATAAAATAAACAAAGATTTGATGTTATTTAAATAATATAATAACACTTTAATACATCATATGGGAGTCTCCATCCATTAAACACATGATCAAAAGAGTTTTAGGACAAGTAACGGTACTTAAAAGGACAATATTTGTCTAACAAAGGCATAAATAAATAAATAAAATAAAATAAAAGACTTGATGTTATTTAAACATTATATAACACTTTAATACATCACATGACAGTCTCCATCCATTAGACACGTGATCCAAAGAGTTTAAGCACAAGTAATGGTTGTACTTAGAACAAGGTTATGCTTTGAGAATAACTTGTTCTCAAAGCATAACCTTGTTCTAAGTACAACCATTACTTGTGATTGTCTTTAATTTTTTTATGGCTTTGTTAGACAAATATTGTCCTTTTAAGTACCATTACTTGTCCTAAAACTCTTTTGATCATGTGTTCAATGGATTGGGAATCTCATATGATGTATTAAAGTGTTATTATAATGTTAAATAGTATCAAATCTTTTTTATTTTATTTTATTTATTTATGATTTTTTAGACAAATATTGTTAAGTACCATTACTTGTGCTTAAACTCTTTGGATCATGTGACTAATGGATGGGGACTCTCAGACTCTCATATGATATATTAAAGTGTTATTATAATGTTTGAGAGAATGAGACGTTCACACTCTGACCCTAAAAGCTTGGGCATAGTTTGTCTATTTTCACAATTTTTCCTTGTGGCCACAGCCGAAGTTTTCTCATATGTAGGTCAATTGAAATTTCTTTACGACGAAGCAACGGACTGTACGAGGAGTATAAGCAGCGCATTGTTTTTAAATGAGATAGGTATTGGGAGTTGGTTAAGTTCTTCCATAGTGAAAATTGTGGAAAGTACAACTGGTGGAGTAGAGGAAGGGTGGATTAGGAATAATATTAATAAGTAAGCTTTATTAGTTTTATTGGATATTAACAGGGTTACAAATAGCGAATTCATTGGCATATTTAATTGTCGCATGGAGGTACACGGGAAAAAATTGTGAAAGGGGAACAATTAGAGATGAGTCTACTTTAATTATACTTGATGGTCAGTTCAAAAAGGAGAATGATACTAAGGAATTTCGTAGTATGGCCTCTTGAATTAGGTTTTCAAGGGGAAAATCAAAACCTAGTACGAAAGTAAACAACTTAGTATTTCAGTTTAAAGCACATGTAGCTATTTGTCGTTATTGCTTACATTTTTTCCTTCTTGCTTCTGAATATTCATAGATGTTATATATGATAAAGCTTTGGAACTTGTTTTATTGGTGTACTTAGTTTACTCCCTCTGTCACAAAATACTTGTCACATTTCGTATTTCGGGAGTCAATTTGTCTAACTTCAGAGATAAATTTGATTAAGTTAATTCAAAAAATTTAATATAAAAATTAAAATATACAAAAATATACTATAACTTGTAATTCATCTCATATTAATCATATAATACTAAAAGTAGAAAGTTCCTACCTTCAAAGTTGAATTACCATTTTGTCCCTACATTAAGTTAAAAGCTAATTAAAAAATTGAAGTAAAAGATAAAAATCATATAATACCTAAAGAATAAAAATGTGGAAGACACGTTCAGATGGAAATAAATGTTAGAGCTGTTTTGAACTCTTTCTTTGCTTTATGTATTTTTATATAAAACGTAACAGTGCCAATAGATTTAATGCTCCAATCTTTTCTATTTAATCTAAGTCTATCAAGTGGGCCGGGCCGGACCATGGTTAGTGGGAGGGGTTGGGGGCTGGGTTGGGGGAGGGAAAGGGGTATCCGGCCCAGCCCCCTACCTAGGCAGGGGTACATAGTGGGTTAAGTGGGCCGGGCCAGATTTTAATTATTTAAAAAAAAATTAATATTAAAATTTATTAAGTTTGATACTTTAAAATCTAGTTGTTGTCAACTTTATTTTAACCATCAAGTTCCTTAAATTATACTTTGGTCTTATTTTCAATCTATAAATACCATTTATTCTTCTCTATATTGTCTCACAATTCCCTACTCTCCTCTATCCCTAAATTTCCTACTCATCTAAATCTCTCTATCTCTCTCTCTTCCAACTTCCAAGTTCAAATTTCAAAATTTAAATTTAATGGATAATGATAATCCTCCACATCCTCCTCCAGTCCGAAGATCAATTTCAAGTCCGGTGTGGTTGCATTTTGAGCAAGTAGACGAGGAACATGTTAAATGTCAACATTGTGGTCAAATATATTTCCATAAGTCCGAACCGATTTTCGTGGGTACCGGTCCGTTATGTAGGCACTTGGACAAAAGGCACAAAATTGAACTTTGAAGTTTATCTCTTCTTTAAATTTCTCCATCGATGCTAGCGTTTTGAACTTTTCATTTGTAATAAGTTAACCGTTCAAGTTTGTATGTTTTGAATTTGCAATGTTATCAATTTAAGTTTGAAGTTTTATTTTAAATTACTTATGTAGTCTTGTATCATATTCTCAACTTTTTATAATTTTTAGCACTTAAATAGCCATTGAGAGTCTTCATTCCAACAACATATTCAAGATATACACAAATATATCATTAACATATACAAGATATATATATATATCACTTAAATAATTTTTTTTTAAAAAACTATTCAAAGTGGGCCGGGCCGAGGCCCCTATGGGCCAGAACCCGGGTTGTTGGTGGGCCGGGCTACCGGGCTAAATGGCATATCCGGCCCAGCCCCCTAATTTTTTCCACTAGCCCAATTGACAGACTTAGCTTAATTGCTTCTTGAACTCTTTATAGAGACATGGCGGAAAACGCGGTACATGCTTTAGTGCAGAAACAATGCTTTCATTTTAAGTTATCACCATTTGAGTTTCATACTGATGAACATGACATTTGATGCTGATGAGGGAAGATTTTCATGGTTTTTCCCTTTATTTCGTTATCTTCCTTTTAACGATATGTTCTCTCTAATTTTTTTCCCCACAGGTGTTTGCTACTGTAAAAACTACTATTACTTTTTCAAGTAAGTATTCTTTCCTCCCCTAATTAATTTTTTGGGCGATTCTTTATTTTCTAGCCTTCAACTAATTGTTGAAGCCTGAAGGTGAAGATTTTAGTTGAAAACATATTTGTATGTTTATTTCAGCGTCTTGGATTTTTGTTTGCCTTTACTTGGCATGTGTGCCTTTACTGTTCTTTTTAAAATTTAGCGTGTAAAATTTCCTTTTTATTTTGTTTTTACATATCACACACATATTGTAAGAAAAATTCTCATGTCTTTTTCTTTATCAATTTTTTTTCCCTATAAAAAAATTAAATCTGAAAATTAAAAGATATTAGTTCCTCTAACTTAATATAGTTTTAAATTTTTGATGAAGTACTAAAACATCAAACTTTAAATTTCTGACACGCGATTATCGTATTTATTTCATGATACGATTATATTTACACTATTCAACTAAAATTCTTCCATCAAATTCATAGATGAACGAACTGATCATTATTTTAAATCAAACAAAGGATACCTATACGTGCAATGTGATTTATGCACATCAATTAACTTTACTGATTACTATAACAATGAAGCTTCTCTATCCAAATTAGCTACTTTTTTGTAGGTGTATGTACTGCAATAAAATTTATATATTAGACGAACTACATAAATAACGTTATACCAATTAAGTTGACTGCAAACAACTACAAACTTCTAATAGTGTCCGAAGTAGAAAGTAACACTACTAAAAAATGTTTCTTTCTTCCCTAAAAATGAAGGATATCCTTTCGACTTCATCTCATAGCAATTCACCGTACAATTTTTCCTTACAATAACAATAAATATCGATTGAGTAGACTCACTTTTCATTAGTTTGGCTTTCTTTTTTCCCCTTCTAAATTCGTGTAACTAATCGCTTATTCTAAAATTATTTACATTTATTAATATGGGATACACGTGCGTTGCACGTGTCCGAGAACTAGTATTAAAAAAATTTAAAATATTCTAGAACATATTCATTCAAATATATTTTTACCATATTGATTCCTTTATTTCAAATGTAACAACCATCCAAACAAGTGTCACAACCCAAATCACGGATCATGCGGGCACCCACCCTAATCCTCTCTGGTGGGCGAACCCTTCCCCTAACTACCTCAATTTGATACAACATGCAGAATAACAATATGTAAACACACTCTAACAGTTTAAATATTAGAACCAATGCGGAAGAAATACTTTTATTATAAAAAATTTCCAAAACCTAGTCTAGACTCATACAAGAGCTTCTAAGAAGTTTACAATTTGAAGTAAATAATAGACTCAAACTAGATACAACTTCTGTTTAAGGATAAGGAACTACAGAAATCTAGGAAGAGACTCTAGATTGCAAGATCTCAAATAGCTCACCCATCCAAACAAGTGTCACGATTCCAAATCACGGATCATGCGGGCACCCACACTAACCCCCTCTGGTGGGCGAACCCTTCCCCTAACTACCTCAAGTTGATACAACATGCGGAATAACAATATGTAAACACACTCTAACAGTTTAAAAATTAGAACCAATGCGGAAGAAATACTTTTATTATAAGAAATTTTCAAAACCTGGTCTAGACTCGTACAAGAGCTTCTAAGAAGTTTACAATTTGAAGTAAATAATAGACTCAAACTAGATACATCTTCTGTTTAAGGATAAGGAACAACAGAAATCTAGGAAAAGACTCTGGATTGCAAGATCTCAAATAGCTCACCCAAACGCCTCTGACGAATGCCTCAAAACGGTGGCGAGACACCGAACATCACCTGAAAAAACTCTACACTCCACAAGGAGTGTAACAAGATTAGTATGAGCACAACATAAGGCTCACATGTATCATAGGCAAACAATGGTTAGTTCATGCATATAAACAAGAAGCAACTAACAAGTAAGCAGATAAGCAATCAAACACAGTCATAACTCTAGCAAATATGGAATTCTTGCAATAACAATAGTCACAAGGGATTTCAATATCTCAGGTTATAAGCCTAGATGGAAATCTCTAAACCTCGAGTCCATCAAGCCTCTAAAATAAATACCTTAGAAACAACAACAACTTAATAATTCACCAATCAAGAATCAATCAAAGAATGTGCCATGCAATGACAAGAATAGCAATTCAAATGGAGTGCCATGCAATGCAATGTCATGCTATGAAATGCAGTAGTCACCCCTCGCGCTCCAATCTCGTACACACATGTTATGGCAATTCCTCATAGTCATGACCGATTGGGGACCTGCGAAGTCCATGTACCACGCATGCTCTCTGGCAGAAACCTCGGTGGCTATCAATCTCTGGCAAGGACCTCAGAGTCTCCCTGTCACTCTCAATCTCCAGCAAAGACCTCGGAGTCTCTCAATCACTCTCAATCTCCAGCAAGACCTCGGAGTCTCTCAATCGCTCACCTCACCATCAGGATAACATAAGAGTAATATGGAAGCATGTCATGTATGACATCAGTCTCAACAAGATCACCAATATGCAATCAACTAGTACAAGTCATATTATTGTCCACGGTTCAACCACCAATATTATCCTTCCCTTTCATGAGATGAGTGAGCTAGTATGTGACATAGATACAACTAGGTGATAATCACATCAAATAACACATGGAATATGGGATGCATGCCTTGCATGAAATCAACCTCAATAATCACCACAATCATAGGTTCCACAGATTCATACTATGAAATGCAATTCAATCTTCAATTTCTCAGTAATAACCTTCCTCTTCCATATGACAACTGAGATAACAAGAGAGAGAGAGAGAGAGAGAGAGAGAGAGAGAGAGAGAGAGAGAGAGAATTATATCAAGTACATGAAATCACAACCATGGAGACAAGCCACATAACAATATCGCAATAATGGTGGCCAGCCTGCATAATAGTATCACAATAATGGCGACAAGCCCACCTAACAGCTGACAATATCAACCTAGATGGAATTCACCTCCACACCACTCCCGAAGGCCTATCACGCTTCTGTCAATCACTACTATCTACATATGTTTCGCTAATCGGAGTCTAGACATAAAGTAAGCCGTAACCTACCTCGAAGCCGAACAAGAGCCACGAACCTTCAAGCCAACGCCTTTCCTTTCTAGAGCGCTTCCGAACGATGAAAGTCTATCAAATATATGATATACATTAGAATACAAATCTAAGGACACTCATTTTGCTGTACTTATATTCGGAACCCAAAGTCACCCCGAAAAGTGACCCCGAGCCCACAAGGGCAAAATTGAAATTTTATTTAAAAATTATTTCAACCATAACATAAGGGTCATATATACAAAAAATGAGTCAATTTCAGCCCTAAATGGACTCTCAACTCATAAATTCCCATTTCTTAAGGCTAGGACTCAAAACTTGCGATTACCTCGAAATCTTAACTTAGGATCAAAATCTAGCTTCCCACTTCTCAAATACCATAAATTTGAAGGTTGCATATAATCCAATATCCTAATAATCAATTTCATATACCTAATATAATTAAAAATTAAAGCTGCAATAGATAATTTTAAGAGAAATTTCGCTAGTCCATAGAGGGGATGTAATGTCGAGTGCAGCTACTGTGTCAATTGGGAAAAGGTCAAGAATGTTTTTATCTATACTCTATAGTGTTGCCAGTTATCATAAGACCATTAGGATTCTTTGATTTAAGATTTTGATGTCAATGGATGAAAACCAGAGGCTAAAATACGAACAGCAACCTCCACTAACAAATACATAGGAACCATTAACAATACCCTCACTCTGTCAATGTTGCCTAATAATTACCTAATCATTACATCTTATTAGCCTCTAATCATTGTGCCATCATTATGCTACCGCCTAATCTCACCTAAATTCTAAAAGCTCTATAACTGCACACGTAAAAATGGTCTCTTTGAGACAACTTCATCTCACCCCCACATAATAGTAATTATAATACTATGAAAACCAACTCAAATAATGCTGAAACTTAGCAATCAATATACCCATGTAAGGAGGTTAACTATTACCTGAAGCACTTCAAGAGTTCCCTCCCGAAGCCACAACTTTCTGTCAAGCCACTCCTTGTTTGAAATTTCTAATTTTTCCCTTAACATGTGGAAACCCTACCCACTTAAACCCATTCTCGGTCTTATACATGGACCATGTAACATAGGATATTAAATTAATTATGAGCTTGGCCCATTAACTATCAACTAAAATGATTGTCCAAAATAATCTTGTTACTCAACCAATATGTATAAGGTAAAATTTGATCCACTTAGTAAATTACATTATTCACCAACTTATACTTATGTAAGAGCAAATAAAATTCCTATAAATAAACTATTCACACACATTAAATAGATAAATTCTAAAATTTACTCGTCAATTATATAACCGTACCACATATCCCCACAAGTCAAGAATATCATTTCCAAGCTATAGAAAAGATAATTTGGTGAAAAGACTCCCACACGCCAAAACGACCAAATGGGTCGTTACAACTAGATACTAAAATAAATTGCAATTTTTCTCATAACCGTCCATACAAGTTGTTAAAGCACATATAGCTATTTGTCGTTCTTTCTTTCATTTTTTTCTTCTCCTTTTTAAGTATTCGCATATAGTTTGGGTCTATTAATGGTACGACTATTTTACTTGTGAATGTAGACCATACATTTGCATGTATTTCACCTTTTGAGACCAAATATCTAGCAAGAGAGTATTTTATGAATTTCTCCAAACCCAGTTCTCATAATATTAGGCTTTCAGGTCAAAATAACCATGGACCCTTGATTACCCAGGTCCCAGAACCTTTGGCCCCAGAAACCCCCACCCCAACCTTGACCACCAATCCCCAACGAGCAGTGAGAGGCCCAAAAGTTTATTCGAGCAAGGTCATTTAACAGTTTTTATTTAAATGTTACAATTAATAAACTTCATTATTTTCTTGTGTTTTTACATTCTTAATTAATAAAAAGACTTCACTGTTTTCTTATATGATAATAACATTTGCTTTGTATTAAGTTGTCATTTCAAGGTTTTAAGTTATTATTTCAATTTTTCAAGTTTCAATTTTGTTTAATATTTTAGAACTTTATATTAAACTACTCAAGTCATCATATATGTCAATAAGATTTTCAACAAGAATCAACATAGTGTATTGATACAAATGGCTACACAAATATAAGGTAATATCATTGTCACACTCTTTTTTCCGCCTTGCGTGATAAACAAGTTTTTATTATGAAAGGGTTTTTTCAATTGAAGTGACGGTTTTGAATAGGGATTAATTATTTTACAGAGTCGTCACTTGAAATTGAGTTTTGGTGTTCCAAGTCACCTTATGAATCCCTAATCAAAAGGAAATGACTCTTTTATTATTGGTCCACGAAAACAAAAGACCGAGTAAGGAATTTTGTTGACCGGGTAGAAGGTGTTAGGCATTCCCCGAGTCTCGCGGTTCTAGCACGGTCGCTTTATCGACTTATATTCGGCCTAACTAATTCTTGGATAAAATTATGCATATGAGCCTTGGCTGATTATGCTCGCCTTTTATTCGCTTTAATACTTATTTTATTTTTTGTTAACGTATGTTGTACTGGTAGCAGTGCTTTCCCGTCTTACCACGAATTTTGATTTGTATCTCGCACCTCTTGAGGCATTTATGGATTGTTCCCACTTCCCGTGCCTAAATAAGCATCTAGTGTACTTAAAAACTTATACACCCTAGTTAATCCGGCTTCGAATATGGTAAATAAATTTATAGAAATGATTTATCGGTAGCAGCGCTTTCCGACCTCATCATCAATTATGACTTAAATTAATTAATTAACTTTCTATATTTTTTTTTATTTGGGTCATAACCCAACAAACTCTCTTTTGATTATTTCTTTTAACAAACGGGTCTCGAAGGCATTCGCGCCCATCTCGCTCCCTTACAAATGTTTTTACCCCTCCTTTCTTTTAATTTTACAACAGGATTTGAAATATAATCGCGTCTCATATTGCTCTCCTCACATGTATTTATTAATTAGGCCTTAATATCAATCTCGGCCCAAAGTATTCTTTTTTATGGGAAATCTACATGGTGTGGCAAACACTAGTAGGTAATTATATTTAGTAGCTACATTTTACTTTAATTACATCTCATAGCTAAATTTTCTATATCAATTACACAATGTAACTATTCTCCTCTTATTTCATTGTATCCATGTTTTTCCCTCAACCCCCCCCCCCCCCCCCCCCTCTCTCTCTCTCTTCTCCGTCGGAACCATCGTCGTTCATCTTCTCCGGCGAAACTCGATGCTTTCTCTTCACCTTGCTACCAGCGATGCCGAAGCTCTGCTGTTATCACCGCCGGTGCATCCCCTCAGATCTGGTTGCTAGCAACGACGTCACTCAGATCTGGTTGCTAGCAATGACGTCATGCCTCCCGTCGCCGCCGTAGCTCCGTCGTGACCACAGCCTGTGCATCCTCCAGATCTGGTTGGTGGTGTTATTGTTGTGGTTTGTCGGAGAAGTAAGCTCCGGTGATGGCTGTTGTTGTTGCTGTTGGTTGTGGTTTTCTCTCTCTCTGTTGTTGGCTGTTGTTGTTGTTATTGTGAAATTTCTGGCCGATCTAGCCGGAAATCATTGGCAGATCTGGCCGGAGCTAGTGGTTGGTGTTGTTGTATACACGAATACAGCAGTTGTATTCACTTTTTTGAGCTTTTTTTTTTTTGTTAAATGTTTAGATTGTATTTATTTTTTTATAGTGTATGTATTAATTTTTTGTGTATCTATGTTTTTATGTATTCAGTTTTTACTCGTTGTATTCATCAATATAGCGAGCTCGTTTATGAATTTAGATAGTTATTTCATGAATACAATGAAAAAGTAGCTACAAATGAATACATTTGAGTTGAATGTATTTGATTTGAATACAACTTTATTACCAAAAAAAAAAAAAGATTTGAATACAACTTAGTTGAATACATCTGACTTGAATACATCAAAATTTGACTTGAATATAGCGAAATCTGAACTTGAATACAACGAAATTTGACTCAGCCAAATTTTGAATACAATTTACTGTAGCGCGTATCTACTGTAGCTACAAAATGTAATTAGCTAAAGTGTAGTTATGTCAAATTTTTAACCCTCAAAATGTAGTCATTTTTGTAAGTTTCCCCTTTTTTATTGTTAAAATCTCGACCCGATACAATTGAAAACGTCAAACTATCAAAGCAATGACTATTTCACACGTATCATTTCAACAGAGCAAAACACTAAATTTAATTGAAGGAATCATATTTTTGTGTAAAGTGACAACCTCCTGGATTATAAAAATAAAAATAAAAAACTAAAAATAGTTTTTTTTTTTTTTAAAAAAAAAAACTAATGAAGCTAATGATGTATGCATGTGATCCAAGAAGACTAATTTCTAAAAGGTTAATGCACTTTGACATAAAATCACTCTCACATAATGCTAAAAATGAACTGAACACGGACTTATTCATTTAATTGAATTGACATGCAGTGATCAATACCCATTATAGCATAAATATTCTATAATCTAACAATCCGAAGTAGTGGCTACATTAAACATTTAACTCTAATTTTTACAAACAGCGAGCTAATGCCCAGCAAATCCACAACCAACTTAAACTCCCCTAGAGATGATTACTAAAGCAATTTAATTCTGCATGCTAACATGTAAATCCAACTCAGCCCATTTAATTTGTTCCCTCAATCAAACAAAACCAACTTTAATTTAGACCAATTTACGTAACAATTCTTTGACATTAATTTTTCTCACCATATGAGTACATTAACTCAGACATGATAAGATAACTATCAACATGCAGCTAGTCATTTTCAAATGTAAAAATACTCATGTTAAGCAGTACTCACACTAAGATGAATGAAAACAATAAATACGGACAGACATCATTATCAAAAGAGTGAACCTCGAACAGAGCCGAAATATTCTTGTGAAATTGGATTAATAATAAACCATTCTGAATACAGCAAAGTCAAGGTTCGACGAGTAAAGATAGTCGGAAAAATGGACAGCGACAAGAACCTCAGAGCAGAACAAATGGAGTAATGGACCTAGCCTCGAACCTCGACAAACCTCACTCGAACCCAACCGAACAACAGGGAAGACGATGGTTTTTTAAAGCTGGATTTTATGGTGTTTTAATGGTCTGTTTCAGGTGTTTCGTGGTAGTGTAAGATGAGTTTCATGGTGTCTATGATGGTTTTTTTTTTTTTTTTTGGAGGTTTTAATGGTGGACAAAAATGGAGATAGGGAGCAGTGAAAGTGACTCTCACATGGCTGTTTTATGCTGGTTTTTGATGAAGTTTAAAGGGGTAAGCTTATGGGTCCTTTGTATGACTAAAGATGGGTGAGCTTAATGGTGTTTGGATAGTGGTTACGGGTGGTTTTGTTTTCTTTCTTTTTTTTTTTCTTTTTTTTTTTTTCGGGTGAATTTGCCGTGAAGAACGTGAGAGGTAAAACTTTGTATAGGGCCTTTTTTTTAGTGCAATTTCGGTCGCTGATTATGATGTAGGTCTCTACGTCCCCCCTTAGGTTGCTATATTAGCTATTTATAGTGTGTTTAGATCTACGGATTGTGAGTGTGTTTTTTTATCCCCTTTTTCCAAAATGTCCATGTGCATAGAAATATTTTGGGAAGGAAGAATGAAATATTCCCTTCTCAATTAGAAAGTGTTTTTCATGTGGATATGACGGAATTTTACCAAGCGGCAATATACTATTGGTTTTCCTTTTTTTTTTTTTTTTTATTGATAAAAATACTACTCCTAATTAATAAAGCAAGATTAAAAATACTCAATTACTTGATACTTATTTATTACAATCTTTAATTTGGAAATTAACTAAAATAGATAAAAATTATTTTTTGGGAAATTTTCTTTCTTTTGTTGCAAATTAAAACAAAACTTATCTTCTAAAAATGAGACTCTTTTTACGGTTTTCAAATTCTCTAATAAAAACCTATTAAAAAGGAAATAAAAGTTAAAAATGTCAAAGATTAGACGAAAAATGAAAATTAGTCAATAAGACAGTGAAAACGTCTCCGGAGGATCAAAATCATGTGTCTACAACCATGAGGGCCAAAAAAAGTTAATATATTGTTACCTACTTCAAAAACAAAACTTACAAAAAGTGTTTCTTGAGTTCAATATATATCATGGGTAGAAAAAGTAAATATATTATTCAAGATAAAAATTACAAAGAGTTCTCTTGAATTTAGTACATAACATGAGGGCAGAAAAAGTCAATATGTTGTCACATGCTTCAAAAACAAAAGTTATAGAGAGTTTTCTTTAATTCAGTATATACAAGGCAGAAGAGGTTGTTTAAACGTAAATTATAAATTCCATCCAATAAATTTCTATGGTGAGATCCAAAGTTGTGGGTTGTCTCCAACCCCGAAGCTTGACTGTAGAATTTAGAAACAGAACAATAATGAACAGAAGTTTTAAAATTTTGAAACAACTATGAAGGAAAAACATTATAAGCTTACTAAAACTTCCATGCGTTTTGGTAAGCAATGATGAGTTGATTTCACCACAATATATCATGTACATATTGAGCTTCTTCAGACCTTTAATACTCTAGTGCACTAGCCTTCCTTGATGAAGTTGAATCCACAAATCTTACCACACAATATATCCCAAAGATTTAGTGCACCTTTAACTTTACTTTCAAGTTTATAATATAAGATGTTTGGGAGAAGATCAATCATTGCACTGCAACAAAAGGAGATGTCTTACAACTAAGTTAGCATCAGGTACTAGTTTTGATGTGCAAGAAAATAAGAAACAAATTTTTATTTAAACTAGAAGAAAGGTTATTCAAGTAACAAATGAAAAGTCATTACAGTAGTTTGTGATCCTTTCACAGTTATATGACTGCTCAATTTTGTCATGATGCTAGTCTTTTGGTACATCCAAATTCTACTTCAGTGGTATATATTTCTAAATCTAACTAAATCTTTAAAAGAAATTGTAAGTCTTGTCTACAAGGGATGTCTGGTATGAAGAGACAGAAAAGAAAACGAAATTTGTGAGTAAACCAACAAACAAAGATGCTATTTTTTGGATATATCAAGTGATGTTACTAATTTTAGAAAGAAGAGTAGCTTGAACTTTTATTAGGATTCAGTGAGATGCAGTTTTTTTATTAGGGTAAATACAATTTAACTAGGCTAAAAAATGGAATGCTAGATTTTTTCCTTATTTTGCTAATATTGATAAAATAGAAATTTTATTTTATGTCTCACATAATAAACATTATTCATCTGAGTCTTGACAAATGAATTCTATATATCCACTTAACTAGCCAAGGGAAGCTCATGTAAAGCTAAGCTCGAGCTCAGGATATAGAGCCCGTTTGGATTGGCTTATAAGTTGGCTTATAAGCTGTTTTCAGCTTTTTTGAGTGTTTGGCTGGCCAGCTTAAAGTCATTTTATGCTTAAAATAAGCTCAAAAAAATAATTGGACCCATTTGACTTAGTTTATCTAAAGCAGCTTATAAGCTGAAAACAGCTTATAAGCCAAAAAAAATAAGTTGGACTACCCCAACTTATTTTTTTCAGCTTATAAGCTGCAAACAGCTTTAAGCTGTAAGCCAATCCAAACGGGCTCATAAAAGCATCTAATAATTTGTATATGTTCTTTCACACTCCTCTTTGAAAATAGTGACATATTGATCATGTATATTTGGATAAGCACTTTCTAATACATAAATACCCCCTACGTATACTCGGATTAATTATGACGCACCCAACCTTTGCGAGCGACCTATTACCCCCATGGCCTTATTTTTTTCTGTATTTTTGTATGGCTGACGTGGCACAATCAAAATTTGATGCCCAGTTGCACAGTGGAGAGTGCGCAACACTCTCAGCCACATTGGCGCCACGTCAGTGCCACGTCGTCGTCTTCTTTTTTTCATTTCAAGAAATCAATCAACACATTTTCCTCCATTAACACACACATTCAATTTCATCATCAATCATACAACCCATATTTTTCCTCCATTAACACACACACATTCAACCAATTTTCTTCCTCCATTAACACACTCACATTCAAGAAAATTGATAAATGGACGCCTAGTTGGATGGTCTGAATTAAGAGAGAATTGATAAATGGACGCCTATGTTACAGTCCAATAACTTTCTGAGAAGCAAGGCTAGATTACCCAACCCAATTGAACCGGACTATTACTATAATCCATATGTATTCAAACTTAAACAATACAACTAATTTTTTTTTTGTAATTTGATTTGGCAAATATATCTTGAATTAGGATTTGCCCAAATACTGTATGGACATAATCAATTAATTTTTCTGTCCCCAAGTACAAGCATACGAACTTAACTTTACAAGATTGGCAAGTTTGCTCTAGTTGAACAAATTCCATTTGCAAATTTCTTCTTTATTTCCATTCACACAAGCTGCTTTAAAAGGAAAGGGAAAATAAAGAATGAGAATTTTAATTAAGAAAAATGACAAACTAAAACGGATTGGCAGCTACATCCACATCAAAGCAAGTTCACTGGCCTGCGAATTAACTCTAGCTAAAGTAGAATAGGATTTTCCTACCAGGGATGGAGGGAGGAATAATTTTAGGAAGCATATGGATTGGTTGATTTCTTGAAAAGATATTAATGATTGATGATGAAATTGAATGTGGGTGTGTTAATGGAGGAAGAAAATGAGTTTGTGGGTGTATTAATGGAGGAAGAAAATGGGTTGAATGTGTGTGTGTGTTAATGGAGGAAAAATATGGGTTGGTTGATTTTTTGAAAATAAGCTCTTTATGATTGATGATGAAATTGAATGTGTGTGTGTGTGTTAATGGAGGAAAATGGTTTGATTGATTTCTTGAAATGAAGAAGAAGAAGAAGAAGAAGAAGAAGAAGAAGACGACGACGTGGCACTGACGTGGCGCCAATGTGGCGGAGAGTGTTGCACGCTCTCCACTGTGCAACTGGGCATCAAATTTTGATTGTGCCACGTCAGCCAAATAGGGTACAAAAATACAGAAAAAATAAGGTCAGGGGGGTAATAGGTCGCCCGCAAAGGTTGGGTGCGTCATAATTAATCTGAGTATACGTTGGGGGTATTTATGTATTTTCCCCTAAAATTTATTAACCACATACTTGATTTTTTTTTTAATTTTCATTTATGAGTAAGCAAGTCATGTAGGAAACAGTTTGATACGTGTTAGGGTTTTTGCCCTAATTTTCTTACCATATATTAATTTTACTTTTAAGGAGAGGCAAAGTATTATCTTTATTTGGTTTACTTTGCGTAAAAGAAAAATAAAAATCTTCTATCCGAGTTCCTATTCAATATTCACTCAAAGTGTTCTCCTCTTGCCATACTTCAACCAGCTGCTTTGCGTACTGCTCTTTCCTCTGCTTGTTGCTTCTGACTACTTGTGTTTCTCTCACCGTCATAGCCTTTCCTACCCATTCTAATAGGGCATTCTATTCCTTCAAGCCCCACAGCTCTAAATGTGCCTATTCCTTTTGACTCTTTTCCATGAAAAGGGGGAAAATGACTTATTTCGCATCAACCTAAGCCCATTTATGCTGCTTAAGTGATACATCGGCAAAAAGAGGATGTTCCTCCTTCTTTCTTGCTCAATCAAAGAAACATTCTACTCCGAAAAGGCTTAGAGCTTGGCTAAACTTCCCCCAAAGTCATGAAGTACTAGAGCTCTTATCCAAGAAATTAGGGAATAAGGCTTTATAAGATTGTTTGAAAATCCTGGCATTTCACTCCCTCAAAGTATTATATATGGTTTTTGAAAAAAAAAAAAAAAAAAAAACACAGAAGTTTTATAATAGTGGTAACTAGATCATGCCCCGGACAATGGTGCCTCACCTACTTGGCTTGTCTGGAGAAAGAAACTCGCCCAGTGCATTATGACTAAATTTCATACACCCATTGACGCCTCAAACACTGTCCCAATAATTTCACTATGTAATAAAGCATCTCCTCCTCATAACCATAGCCAATAACCAACAAGGCATGGGCGCATGGCCTCCTCCAACAAGATTTGAAAATTGGTCGATTCCTATCACAACTGACGAACTAGCCATAAAATGGATCGTCATGCTATAATAACACATCACAGTGGCGTGTTGGTCCAATGTTTGTAAGACCTCAATTTTCGCCAAATACTCCCAACCTCCAAATCCAACATTACGTCCTACTTTAGCATCAGATTGACAATCGTCTTGTTCAAAATAATTAGAGAAGGGATATTTTACTTCAGTATGAAGCCCATCATTGATGATAGTTTATAGCTTGGTCAAAAGTCATAGTTAACTTCCCTTTCACTGCATAATCGTAAAAAATTATTTGGACAAAAATGTGGGAACTGGTGGGGGTTCCAGGGCTGGGGCAGCTGGGACATCACAGAGATGGTCCTTTGGTGGGGAAGGAAAGGGGGCAGCAATAGTGAGGGGCATAACTCAGATAAATACAATACTTTTAAAGTTCTAACTTGGCACTAATTACACCACATACAGCAAAAGGAAGACATGACAACACTTTTCTTTGGTTATCTGCTAGGGTCATGAAACGAGACCAAACCAAAATACTATGGCATTTCCAGAAACGACTGCTCCATAGTCTTTAGGTGGTTCCTCAAATGGTTCCATCTGTTACAAAGTTGAGCGGCCAGAAAGTAGCGATTGGAAATAGCAAGTACAACTGCGAGAGGGGAAAAGAAAAGCCCGATTATTATCAAACTAGGCTTTTAGGCCAAAGTAACCATTCATATATAAGAAATTTCTATTTACTTGGCCAACTTACTCAAGCAAGGTGTGTGTTGTGAAAAGTGATTCCTAATGTTGCAACTCATACAGTCATCCTCACCATTCATATCACAAGCAGAGCAAAGGCCCGAAGAGGGACCTTAGCAAGAAGAGCCACGTCCGTTTGTAACTGGTGAGAAAGTTGATGATTCAACGGTAATCGATGACTAGGGTTCTGATGTGCTCTCAAATTGTTTGGGTGAAATTACCCTTGGTATATGAGAGACCTTCGATTAATGAGATACACCGTGAAGCAACATTGAGATAGACCATGCAAAGATGTAACAATCACAACCAACGAGGTGTGTATATTTACAAATTAAAGAGAGATATAAATTCAGCTCAATTTACTCACTCATTTGACCACCCTCAAACAAATCTAAAAGAAATTGAATTCTATTATATATATAAAGCACTAAACTCCAACACAAAAATATTAATCGAACTTTCTATCCTTCATAACTGTAATGCATGCTAGATAGAATTGTAATCACAATTAATCATTTAATTGACCTTTTCATAAACACAAAATTATTTACCACAACAATATTACTGTTTTTGTTTAAATGTTAGAATTAATTTTTAAAAACTTCATTTATTTTCTGATGTGATAATAAACATTAGGAATGTAGACATGTAGTAGATCTTCATTCCAAGTTTTTATGTTATTATTTAATTTTTCAAGTTAATTTGTTTAATATTTAGAACTTTAAATTAAACTACTCAAATCATCATCTATGTCAATAAAATTTTGGACAACAAGAACCAAGGTAGTATATTGATACAAATATCTAACTTGAATGATACAAATGCTTCACTTGATTGATACAAATAGATTCTTCCTTGAGATATTCAATGACCCAAAATAAATAAATAAATAAGAAAAGCATAAGAATATTTTTATTACTCATATATTAAACTAAAATATATAGAAGAAAATCTCTACTTTATGTTATTGTTACTAGGCAACAATACTAAACTCTTATAAGCTCCAATTGCCAATTCAAAGTAAACAATACCAAAACATCAGGAAAAACAAATTCAAAGTCATTGAATGGATGGAAAACAGGAGGACGATAATGGTAAAAGTTCCTAGTGAATACGACTATTCTAATGACACGTGTATACCAATAATTTGCCTTTGTTGGACCGGGCTTATTATAGTCAGGGACATGATGTTCCAAAGTCTCTCGTAAGGAGTCCTTACTAAAATATTTCCGGCCCAACCATTGGGATAATGCTCATAATGTGTATCGTCAAACTAAAAGAGAATTGATCTCAAGAGCCCTATCCAAATTGTTGAAAGAGGTAGCATTCTTAGAAATCTCTCTAGGCATGGGTGCTCTATACAACCAGAGTGCCTCATCTACCAGAAAATAATAAATTAAAATAAGTTAATAAAGTGATTGATAAAGAAAAATGAATGAAAATGTTTGCATAGGGTTGTCACTAACCGAAAATGTTCTTTGGAAATAAAGTAAAGGACAAAATATAGAATGCTGCAACTTCAGATACTTCGTTAGGTATATTCTTGTGATTTTACTCGAAGTGGTTGATGTTTCGAAGTGGCATTTGTAACTAACTCTATAAAGTATGGGAAGTCTTGTTTAAGACTCTTACCATCAATTATAAGTTAATCTCAAGTAAATAGTTACTACACGAATAAAAGTTAATCAGTATATTGTTACCTACTCAAAAAACAAAAGTTATAGAGAGTTTTCTTAAATTCAGTACATACCATGAGGACAGAAAAAGTTGCTTAAACGTACACTCTTATTCGCTCTGAGATTCTTCCTTGAGATATTCAATGACCCTAAACAGATAAATAAGAAAAACATAAGAACATTGTTTCGTCGTACATTAAAATAAAGTAGAAGAAAGTTCTTACTTCTATATTGTTGTTACTAGGCAACAATATGAGACCATTATAAGTTCCAGTTGCCAATTCAAAGTTACGATACCCAAAGTATTGGAAAAAACGAACTCAAAGTCATTGTACGGATTGAAAACATGATAACATTGATGGTAAAAACTGTTAATCAATACGACTGTTCCAATGGGATGTGTATACCAATCATTTGAACCTGTTGTACCGGGCCTACTACGGTTAGGGACCTTATGTTCAACAGTCTCTCGTAAGATAGTCCTTGCTAAAATACTTCAGCCTAGCTGTTAGGATAATAGGCTCGTAGGTGTAGTTAAAGTGTTGCCGAACCAAAGAAGGGTTGACCTCAAGAGCCCTATTGAACTTGTTAAAAAGACAACCTTCCTAGAAGAGTGAAAAAATTCCTCATCCACCTTGAACAATTTAAATTAAAATAATTTAATAAGGTGATTAACAAGACAAAATGAATGGAAATGTGTGCATAAGGTTGTTACTTACCAAAATTTTCTTTGAAATAAAGTGATGGAATAAAATATAAAATTGCTCAACTTCAGGCGCTTCTCTAGGTACTTCTTGTGGACATTTGTAGTGTTGTTTAGGACTCTTACCATCAGCTACAAGTTTCAAGTAAATAGTTACTAAACAAATAAAAGTTAATGTAATTTTATACCTACTTCAAAATAAAAGTTACAAAGAGTTTCCTGAATTCAGTACAGACCATGAGGGCAGAAAAATTTTGTTGAACGTACATCCAGATCCACTCTTAAATAAACTCTGTCCAACAAATTTCCATGGCTAGATTCAAAGTTGGGATTGACAACATAGAGCCTATTCGACTGTAGAATTTAGAAACAGAATAATGAACAAAAGTTACAAGAAATTGAAACAACTTTGAAGGAAAAACATTATAAACTTACTAAAGCTTCATTTTAAACTTAATTCCAACTACAATACACGTATCAACATAATCTTCAACATATCTTCTTGTTGCGTCTTTTCCAACCTAGTACCAGGAGGAGATACCCTTCCCACAAAATTTGGTCATTTCTCATATATTCATCTTTTTAAAGATCATGCGGTTTGTTGAGCAATGTTGAGTTGATGTCACACAACATATCGTTAACCATATAAATTTTGAGCTTATTCAAACATGGAGTACTCTAGTGCACTAGCCTTTCTTAAATCTAACCCTAAGCTTGACTCCCCTCAATTCTCCAGAACATTCGGGCCCCGAACCCCAACCCAATATTGATCTTCAACCCAGTACCACTATAAAGAAAAATAGAATAAGCTATGAACTTATTTGCCAGCACAAAATTATTCATTTCCTCTTTGTCAGCATTTAGCAATCTTGTTCTATTGAGCTAAAAAGACTCTTTTTTAAAATGTGGAGAACAAGATTGTTTTGTTTCTTTAACTTTTGTCCTTTTTTCCTTTTCTAGTTTTATTTATACTTTAAGGGAGTGATTCCAATTATCTTCGATGTGTTATCCGAGGGGACAATTACAGTTTTATGTTTTGCCATGCATAGTTTTTCCAACTACATACTGTTGGTTGTCAACCATTCTAGGTGAAATATACAAAAAGTTGGTTAAAAGAGTAGAATGAGTAATTAGCAAGTTCAATTCATTTAGTCTTTACAGCATTATTATTGATTTTACATTTCACTTTAGGTTAATGTCCTGATTAAGACATACCTATCTTACATTTAGGATTTAGTACTTTCTGTATATGATAAAAATCGGATTTATGCTAGACCGGTGAGACCGGGAATCGAGGGAAGAAAGAAACAAGCACGAGCATGAAGACTTTCTTTCAGACCGGAGGTATTGCACTAGAAGTGGTTGATCAGAAGAAAGCAAAGGAAATCGTTTGGTCCGGTTTCTCCATGGCCGAATTGATCGTGGCCGTTAGTCCGGTTTCTCCATGGTCGAGTTGATCGTGGTCGTTAGTCCAGTTTCTCCATGGCCGAGTTGATCGTGGTCGTTAGCCCGGGTGATCAGTTACAAAATTGTCATGCGTCAAGACCGTTCTGCCACATTGTACTGCCAATCATACGGGTGTCAGACCGTACGGCCCAACCTTATCCTTTTAGGGTTTTCTTTATTCTAAAGGGGCTTTATGTTGTATGCAAGGCCCATAAGGCAAACCTATAAATAGGAGGCATTTTCCTACTTTTAAGGGTTAGCTTTTTCAAGATCAAGAACATTGTAATAGAAAATATATATTGAAGCTCTCTCTCTCTCTCTCTCTCTCTCTCTCTCTCTCTCTCTCTCTCTCTCTCTCTCCCTCTCAGTCTTAATCTGCGGTGTTCTTAGCTGTGCTATTCATTCAATACAACTTAGCTCAATCATCAACATCAACATATTTATTAAAGGCGATAACACATATACTAATACATATATGTTATAGCATACGAATCCACACGTATTCCACATCCACCCAAAATAGATTAAAGTTTATCCACATATCCTACACCTCACTTATAAATTTAATTGATTACCTAAATTCGGGGTAAACAGTTTGGCGCCCACCGTGGGGCTAGGATAATAGTGGGATTTGATCTTGGTTTCTATCTCTTACCCATTAGGATTGAAAAAATCTTTTGTTCGTCTCTGTGAAAACGGACCAAATGGCAAACAGTGGACAATCTGGTCACGTCAACAACAACGAGATTGTGGCCGAAAATGAAAACGTGGGCCACGGGGATTACCAGCAGATCCCATTGACCCAAACCCCGTCAATTCGAGGGAGGGCCTCAACTGGCAAAACACCATGAATCAGGAGAATGCCGCCCCACCGGCCACCGATCCCTTAAATACTCACAATTCAATTACTTTGTCCCGGACACAAGGCCAAAAAGTGTCGGATACCCCGGATAATATTAACTTACGTTTAATTTTTGAAATGTTGCAGGAACAGAGGGCAGCTATTGCCGAACAAGGAGTCGCAATAGCCCAGTTTCAAAGCAAAAATGATGAAATGGCCCCAGAGAGGACGAAAGGTGTTGTCGAACCCAGAAGGGACAAGACACGGATGGTCGAGAGTAATGGGTCCGGAGCTGGTTCATCCACCGAAGTTCTGAGAATTCTCGAAACATTGGTGAAGCGGGTAGACTCGACTGAAAAGAGGGTGGAAACATATAACTCTCGGGTGGACCAGATCCCGGGGGCTCCGCCTATTCTGAAAGGACCAGATTCAAAGAGGTACATTCAGAGGCCTTTTCCTCCGAGTGCGGCTCCAAAATTGATCCCGAAGAGGTTCAAAATGCCGGATATCCAGAAATATGATGGCACAACGGACCCTCAGGAACACGTGACTTCATACACCTGTGCCATAAAAGGCAATGATGTTGAAGAGGATGAATTGAATCCGTGTTGTTGAAAAAGTTTGGGGAAACTCTGTCGAAGGGAGCATTAAGTTGGTACGACCATCTGCCGAGCATTCAATCACTTCTTTCGAATTGCTCGCGGATGCGTTCATAAAAGCTCATGCTGGTGCCAAAAAGGTGCAGGCCCGTAAGGCGGATATTTTCCGTATAGCCCAAAGGGATGATGAGTTGTTACGTGAATTTGTCAACCGATTCCAAAGGGAACGGATGGAGCTCCCTCCGGTTCCGGAGGAATGGGCTGCACAAGCTTTTACCAAAGGGCTTAATCCTCGGAGCTCGACGGCCTCGTTCAAACTAAAGGAAAACTTGCTGGAATACGAGGCTGTGACCTGGGCGGATGTCCATAACAGATACGAATCAAAGATTCGGGTAGAGGATGACCAACTCGAACTTCCCCCGAGGCCCGTAAATATGAACAAAAGCTCTGAGAGATCGAGGAAAAATTACGATCTGGAGTCAAGACCATCGAGGGAAAGATATCAGCCATACTTTTATTCAGAAAGGCCAAGCTTCAGGTCAGAAAAATCTAGGGTTGGCCTGAGCCAATCCTCCGATCGGGGTGATAAACGTACCGAGCGCCCGTCAAACAGTCGAGGTCTCTCATTTAGGAGTGATGTCGAAAGCTCGGCCAGCAACAAAGACTTGCCAAGGATATCGGAGTACAACTTCAACGTCAATACTTTGGACCTCATCTCGGCTATTGGCCGTATCGCAGAAGCAAGATGACCGAGACCGCTAAGGTCAGACCCGGGCCAACGGGACCCAAGCGTAATCTGTGAATATCATGGAACCCATGGGCACAGAACTGAGGACTGTCGCTAACTAAGAGAGGAGGTGGCTCGGTTACTGAAGAATGGCCACCTTCGAGAATTGCTAAGTGAACGAGCTAAAGGCCACTACAAGGAAAGGGAATCTCATAAACGGGTCGAACCAGTGGAACCTCAACATATAATCAACATGATAATCAGGGGTACCGATACCCCTCGAGGGTCGGTGATGAAAGGGACGAAGGTTTCCATTATGTATGAGAAGCGCAACCGGGATTACGTACCCGAGGTTTCCATATCTTTCAATAACGAAGAAGTAGAACACATCATTCAACCGCACAATGATGAAGGTAATCCCTATTGTTATTTTTAAATCGCAAGTTAAACGTATTTTGATTGACCCAGGTAGCTCGGCCAACATCATCCGGTGGAGAGTGGTTGAACAGCTAAGGCTACTCAATCAGATCGTACCAGTAGCCCGAGTGCTCAGCGGGTTCAATATGGTGAGTGAAACCACGAAGGGGGAGATTTCTTTGTCGGTCAACATTGACGACACTATTCAGCAAACGGTGTTCTATGTAATCGAAGGAGATATGAAGTATAATGCATTGCTGGTAGACCTTGGATACATAGCATGAGGGTCGTTCCATCGACATTACATCAGCTGCTGAAATTCCCGACCCCGAAGGGGATAAAACCATCCGAGGTGAATAGCCCGCTGCAAGGGAGATGTTCGCGGTTGAGGAAACGACACCCCTTCCCAAAAAACCGGATAAAAAAGAAGATGAGTCAACCGGGGGCAAAGACTCTAAATAGCAACTAAAGTACACGGGTTCGACAACGGAGCAGAAAGGGTTGGACCCGGGGTATGAAGAGGATGATTTCGGTGTACCCAGATCATTCGTCTTGCCGGATGACTCGGATGCAACCAAGTCAACAGTAGAGGAGTTGGAGCAAATCATCTTGTTCGAATATCTACCGGATAGAAAGGTATACCTGGGCACGGGGTTAAACTCGAAGCTCAGGAACAAATTAATTAAATATCTTCAAGTTAATGTCGATTGCTTCGCATGGTCCCATATAGATATGACAGGTGTGCCACCGGAAGTAACAACTCACAAGCTCAGCCTCGACAGGAGGTTCCCCCCGGTGAAGCAGAAGAGAAGGCCCATGGCAGAGGCAAAACACGCCTTCATAAAGGATGAGGTAACAAAGCTTTTGAAAATAGGCTCTATCCGGGAGGTAAAATACCCGGACTGGCTAGCTAACGTAGTAGTGGTGCCGAGAAAAGGTAATAAATTTCGAATATGCGTTGATTATAAGGATCTAAACAAAGCATGCCCGAAGGATTCATTTCCGATGCCTCACATTGATAGAATGATCGATGCAACGGCCGGACATGAGATGTTAAGTTTTCTCGATGCTTACTCCGGGTATAACCAAATTCGGATGCACCCGGAGGATCAAGAGAAAACATCATTTATTACCCGGTATGGGACTTACTGTTACAATGTCATGTCCTTCGGATTAAAAAATTCCGGTGCAACTTACCAACGCCTAGTTAATGGAATGTTCGAAAAACAAATAGAGAAAATAATAGAAGTTTATATTGACGACATGGTGGTCAAGTCCCTGGAAACAGAGGACCATTTAAAGCATTTACAGGAAACCTTCGATGTACTCCGCAAGTACAACATGAAGCTACCCGAAAAAATGTGCCTTCGGTGTCCGATCTGGCAAATTTTTGGGCTTGATGGTGTCAAACCGGGGGATTGAAATCAACCCGGATAAGATCAAAGCCATCGATGATATTGAGGTGGTAAATAACGTCAAAGGAGTGCAGAGTTGGCATTGGCATTGGTAAGTGCTTCTTGAAAGCTCAAGCCTTACTTTCAATGCCATCTAATATGTGTAGTGACTACTTACCCTCTAAAGAACATCATGCATAAACTGGAATTATCGGGTAGACTAACTAAATGGGCTGTACAGATTAGCGGATATGATATCGAATACAAGCCTCGGATGGCCATCAAGTCCCAGATCTTGGCTGATTTTGTAGCAAACTTCACCCCTGCTATGGTCCCCGAGGTTGATAAAGAACTTCTGCTAACCTCAGGGAAAGCTTCGGGTATTTGGTCGCTACACACGGACGGGGCCTCGAACCTCAAAGGTTCCGGGCTAGGAATCGTCCTTAGAACCCCCACCAGGGATGCCGTTCGACAATCCATTAGAACTGTTAAATTGACTAACAATGAAGCCGAGTATGAGGCTACAATTGCAGGTTTGGAATTAGCTCGGAGTATGGGGGCCGAAATAATTGAAGCAAAATGCGACTCTCTCTTGGTCATTAACCTGGTGAATGGCGTCTTCGAGGTCAAGGACGAACGGATGCAAAGGTATCTAGAAAAAATCCAAGTGATACTACACCGGTTTAAAGAATGGACCATGCAGCATGTACCCAGGGAGCAGAACAGCGAAGCCGATCCATTGGCCAATTTGGGATCTTCCGTCGAAGGGGAAGAAATCAACCCCGGGACTATGGTGCACTTGATGAATTCGGCGATAGAAAACGGACATGCTGAAATAAACACAATGGGTTTAACTTAGGATTGGCGCAACAAGTACATCGAATACTTGCGAGATGGAAATCTCCCGAGTGACCCAAAATAATCACGATCACTAAGAACAAAAGCTGCACGTTTCTGCTTGGTAGACGGCCAATTGTATCGACGACCTTTCTTCAGACCCCTGGCCAAGTGTTTGGGTCCTGGAGAAACCGAGTATGTGATGAGAGAAGTACACATCGGGACCTGCGGCAATCACTCCGGTGCTGAAGCCCTGGTCCGAAAAATTGTCAGAGCCGGTTATTACTGGAACCGGATGGAGGAAGATTCGAAGAATTTTGTCCGGAAATGTGACGGGTGTCAAAGACATGCCCCGATGATTCATCAGCACGGGGAGTTGCTGCACTCGGTGATGTCAACTTGTCCCTTCATGAATTAGGGAATGGAAATTGTTGGTCCATTGCCATGGGCACCAGTTAAGGCCCGTTTTATTTTGTTTATGACTGACTATTTCTCCAAATGGGTTGAAGCGCAGGCCTTCTAAAAAATTAGAAAAGGAAGTTATTGACTTCATATGGGACCACATTATTTGTCGTTTCGGCATCCCAGCCGAGATAACTTGTGATAATGGTCCTCAGTTCGTTAGCGGCAAAGTCAATGATTTCCTCGAAGGGTTGAAGATCAAGAAAATCTTATCAACTCTGTATCACCCGTGTGCGAATGGACAGGCGGAATCCACAAATAAAAAAATAATTCAAAATCTGAGGAAAAGACTTGAAACATCAAAGCATCACTAGAGGGAAGTACTACCGGAGGTATTGTGGGCTTACAGAACCACATCGAAATCAAGCACGGGAGAAACACCTTTCTCGTTGGTCTATGTGGCCAAAGCCCTCATTCCCGTAGAAGTTGGTTAACCGAGTCTTCGGTTCAGGTACACCACCGAGGAGTCAAACAAGGAGGCCATGGCCGTAAAACACGATCTCACGGATGAACTTCGTGAAAACGCGTTGGTCCGTATTGCAGCCCAGAAGCAGAGAATGGAAAGGTACTACAACCGGAGGGCCAATTTTTGACATTTTCAAGTTGGGGACTTGGTGCTTCGGAAAGTTACCTTGAACACCAAGAATCCCAACGATGGAAAACTGGGTCCGAACTGGGAAGGGTCGTCCAAGACAACCGAGGTAACGGGCAAAGGGTCGCATCAGCTGGAATCCATGGACGAGCAACAGTTGCGCAATAACTGGAATGTGGCTCATCTGAAGAGATACTACTGCTAAGGTATGGACACCTTGTGTTTATTTATTAACCTTTTCTTTTGTTACAGGAAGTCGAGTACCGGATAAAGTTAGGAGCTAGGTCTAAAACATGTGTTGCACTCTTTTCCTTAGTACGGTTTTGTCCCAAAATGGGTTTTCCGACAAGGTTTTTAATGAGGCAACAAGTACAACGTGTTACTAGATAAAGACGAGGACAAATGCCCGGAAACTCGGGGCCACACCCTACGAGTGGGGACTTGATAGTGCTTACCCGATCTTGCAGCTTGGATAAGCACTAGGGGACTACTATACGCACATCAAGGTTTACCCCGGTTAATCAAAAACGGAGGAGCTCAACAAAACAAGTGAACGCTAATAGATGCTACCCCGGAACAATCCTTGAGATTTTTGTATTTCCTATCTTCACCTAAAGCCGGACCTTCTGTGTTAGGTTTCTATATAAGGACCAAACGATCAGAATGAATCGTGTCCACTTAGTATTTGCTACGGCAAAACCAAAATCGGACCTTCTATATTAGGTTTCGATATAAGGACCAAACGATCAGAATGAATCGTGTTCACTTAGTATTTGCTACGGCAAAAACAGAAGGAAACGAACAAAATTCTCATATCATGTACGTATAAATAGTTGCAATACAAAAATTATCGAAAGTTCAGATTATTGCATTTCGTATATGTCTTTTTGTTAAAACACCCTACCCTGGTGATTACCGCCGAATTTCGGCATCGCTTTATTCATATACCCTACTCCGGGCACTACAGTCTAAATTTGACAAAGGCAACAAGGTCACATTGAACCGAGCCAAAATCTTTAACACCTTTGAATGGGGACTGCTACATCAGAAATTGGTAAGGCAGGGATTTAGGTGTCCGAACCTAACCTATGATAAGTGAATAGCTGAAAAAATATCGGCCCTAAAAATGCTAACGTGATTCGGAGACGTCTGAATTCACAAAGCATAAATAAGTCCAACAGGCAAACCACTCGATCAAATTCCCGGATAAAACGTACCGGATGAAGAGAAAAGACAATATTCAAGCAAAGTCCGAAAAAAATGACTCTGAGTCTCCGCTTGTCCTTAAAACGGACCGACTGTTCGGGCAAAAGTCATAACAAGCATTCAAGCAAAAGAATAAAGAAAGTCAACAAGAAAAATGCACATTTCATATATGTAAGGTTTTTTACACCTGAAATTCCTACGAAGTTGAAAAAAAAAATCAAGCCAAAAAGGCGAAAGACAAAATAAAGGCTAAATACAGGCCCTGGTCTATCCGGTGTGGCTGGATCCAGAATGTTCGGATACTGTCCGCTCGGAATCTTCAGAGTCAGTATCGAGGGCTCTCTTAGCTTCTTCCTCGGTCCTTTTAGCTTCGAGTATCAGGGTCGGGAGATCCGCAAAGCCATGCTCGGCTTGCTTAAGGGTGGCCCTCCGGGACTTCCACCATTCATACTCCACCGCAATCGTGGTATGAGCCTCGGCAGCCTCCACACTCCTAAGGGCTTCTGCCAAATCGGCCTCAGCCTGGGCTAGCTTGGCCACTAATTCATCCCTCTCTTCATCAAGGATTTTTTGGATTTGAGTGGCCGACTCGATCTCGGCTTTGAGAAGGTCATTAGCCTCAGTCGTCTCCTCGAGTTCGGTTTTCAGCTCGTCGCATATCTGGGCCCTGTCCTCAGCTTTTTGCTCGAACACCCTCATCCTATCCTTATACTTAGCACTCTCAGATTCAAGCAGCCGATGCCTCTCGACGATGTCCACGGCATCAGACTTGACCGAGTCAAGCTCCCCCGGAGTTGAGAGATAGTGGTTTCGAGCTCACCAAGCCTCGAAGAAAAACGAGTGTTGTCTTGGCTAATTGTACGCTTCTAGAAGTCGGTTCTTCTCGACCATCCCGGCCAACTGATTCCTTGACTGAGGGTTTTTGGCCTTCGCTGCTTCGAGCTCGGGTTGAAGGTTGGAAAGGGCAATAGCTCGGTTCAATTCATCCTCCTTCACTTGTAAAAGGTGCTGGAACTTCTTCGTTTCTCGACCCTGGGCATCCAGCTGGCCCTTAAGGTCATCAACTTCTTGTTGAGCATGGACGAATGCTTTATTGACGAGCACCACACTCTGTAAAAGAAACGAGAAGTTAAACTTTGGACAAATGAGAAGCTAAAATTCCCATTGAATTATGCAAGGATAGGCTGATAAGCTTACTCGATTGCCCGCGTGCATGTCCTTGTTAATGAGACTCTGCCAGGGACTCCGTTCATCTTCTGTTTATCCGAGTCCGAGATGAGGGGCCTCAGATAGCTTGCTACTCCCACCGGATGAGACAAAAAGCTGCAGTCCTCGGGGACTGTAATCACGGTCGATCTTGTCCTCCTAGGTTCCACACTTAGGGCCCGGAAGATGCGCACCAGGCTATCCCTTACACCAGTCTCGGGGGACCGGCTAGCTGCCCTCGTGGCTTGAGGGATAGGGAGATGTCTGAAACCGGTAGCTTCCCCGGTAGCAGGAGGAGTATCTGAGAACATATCATCAAAGTTATCCGACCTCGAAGCTGGAGTTGGAGAATTCGGAGCAGCCTCAGCAGCCTCGGTAGAGGCAGGGATCTCGGAAGTTGCAGCAGTCTCGTCGCCGGGCAGTGGACCAACATCCATTGGAGCCTCGGTCTCGGGGGCCGGCTTAGCCCTCTGATCGGCTTCGGCAGCTGGTGCATGCCAGGACCTTCTGGTCCTTCGCAGGGGGGTCTCCTCGGATAAAGCATCACCTGAAATATCAACATATTCAATCGACCTTAGAGGAGTCGGGTAAAGAACTTCTTCCCCACCTGTGTGCAATGCCGAAGCTGACGGTCCTTCCCCGGTTGAAGGAAGTGGTGAAATGATGGTGTCCTCCTCCTGAATAGAAGTAACGGAAGGGGTCACACCAACCCTCCGAAGGAGGAAATCGGGATCTGTTTCGTCTCTTAGAGTCCGAACGACGCTTCTTGCCCTCTTTTTTGGTTTCTGCCCTTTGTCCGAAGGGTTTCTCCTTCTTTTGTTGGCAGCAGCAATAATACGGGATGTACCCGTTGAATCAAATTCGGGTGCCGGCGCAGTGGGTTCGGCTGCTGGCTCCAGTCTTGGGTCCACCGAGCCCTTGGGTAAACCTGAATACCGAAGATGATATAAAAAGGAAAAGGTAGAAAATGCGATAAATTCTGACCCAAGCATAGTATTTCCGTGGTTTTGAGCGACCCATCGGCCACGCGACAGGAGTCCCCATGTCCGTGCTTCATGGGTGTGTTGGCTAAGGAGAGCACTAACCCATTCATTCATATTCCGGACAGCCGGAGGTATCTATGCCACGGCTGGTATAAAGAAGGGGACAAATCGTGATAATATGAAAGGACAAGTGTTTGACAATGCATTCAAAGGTAACTATTAAAAGAACTGAGACACTTACGATTATCATTCCACCTCTCCGTAAAGGGCATATAGTTGGCTGGAATAACGTCCGCGGTCCTCACCCGGACGTAGCGCTCTAGCCAACCTCGGTCTCTATCTTCATCCATCTTCGAAAATATTGGGTTCCGGCTTCGCTTGGCGAGCTTTATTACACCCCTCGGAACAACCTCGGGGAATATAATCGGATGAAGTGAGCCATCGTAAACTCCTTCTTCAAGTTCTTGGCCAACAGCCGGAGGTAGGCCACGGTCCTCTAGACTATCGGACCAATCTGGGCCAAGGTTTCATTATATGTCTGGCACATATCCAAAATAACCGGGTCGATTGGGGGGTCGAGCTTGAGTGTAAAAGGATAGGTGTAAACGTACAGGAAGCCCTCCTGATGATCGATGATCGATTCATCAGGTCCGGGGGAAATCACATGTACCGGATGGTTATCCCATCCGCAATCAGCCCGGACTTGATCAATTTTGTCCTCGGTAATGGACGACGGATACCGTCTTATATCAAACCCTCTATCAGCAACTGGAGAAGGCTTCTCAACTTCAAACTACTTGTTATAGTTGGGTTTGGACGGTACAATGTCCAAAGCAGTGGGCTCAACGACGATTTTTCCCTTGGGTTGTGAAGTTGGCTCGGTTCCTTGAGAAGAAACCGACGGAACATCCTGGGAGGTGGTTTCGGTGTTGGCAGACATTTGGAAGTTATGGAAAAGGAGATTGGAGAATCCGAAGAGGGAGAAGGAACAAGTTAAAAATTAATAAGAAAGAGTGAAGGAGCAGTTGAAAAAATTCAAAATGGCAAAGTGAGAAGAAACGAAGCAGCACTTTCGATAGGACAACAGCAAATGAAACGGTTGGCAAAGTTGGTTTTCTTACACACAATATAAGCAACGAATCGAGGAGAGAAAATGGTTGAAATCAGCAAGAAATATGAGACGGAAGACGATTAGAAGTGGAGAAGAAGAAAGTGAAGAAGTAGAATGGAGAAATGAAAGGGTTAAAGGCTTTATATAGGCATGGGAACCGAGACGATTACAGATCCCAGCCAACCGGGGGATGCCACGTGTCCCACAATTAATGAGACGTGATTTGAAATGACGTGCATTACGGCGGTTGCCAAAGTTGGTCGTTCGGGATGAGACACGTGGCTGATGGC